>NW_017670729.1:401987-478836 GCF_001879085.1 Nicotiana attenuata | reverse complement strand
TATCATGCTTATAGTTATAGCAAGATACATTTGTGCACAAATTGCATTGAGGATGCAGTACTTCATGACCATGAATTTTATATGCTTTAAGCAATTTAAATCCTTCAGGGACTGTTAAGTCATATAAGCCATATAATAGACTTTAGATGCATATCAAGTTTTCGTGTCATGCTAGACATATAAGATATCGAAAACTGATTGCACATACCATTGACTTTATACTTTCAAGTGTTTGAACTACATGTTCAAAACTACATGTCTTTCATATGAAACCAAATCTATTTGAATTGTTTCTTCAGACTTAAGATCCTCATATATATTTAGCGCTATTATAGATGTCGTCGACAAATATTTTGTATCGGTTCCAACCTCCTTATTTTTCATAAAGACATAACATAGAGATCTCTTCATTCATATATTCAAGTACTTGAATCTCTCATGAGATTTTATGAAGTGTTATGTCATGTGATCTTCTAGATCACTTGCCTCCTTTATTATGATCATTTTGATCATTTGCTCATCTTCTTTATCAAGAAGTTTATTTGAAACCGATTTGTCTATATGCTTTAAGCGTACTATAGACTTTGTCCTTCTAGGACTTATTCTAATAGGAGCATTTGCAATGAGAATATAGCTACTTTCTTTGGGTCAGCAAATGCGTCTGGCATGCTTTGCAATAAATTGCACATGAATTATCCTTTTATGAACTTCAAGTTCATATTATTTTATTCGGGGATCTAGATGTATAAATGATAATTCATTCCATGTAACTTTTTCTCAACTGTTTATCATGTCTCCCCCTCATGTTAGAAAAACTAACTTGTTTCCTCAACTTTGAGAACTCATCTTTGTGCTTTATGGTGTTAATCAAAATATACACCGCACATCAATAATAATAAGATGGAATTATTTGGTTCCTGACCCTGAACCACTTGTGAGGGGAGAAAATAATATACTTTGGTATAACGTATATCAAACTGATATAGATAACTTTGTTCTCATGAGCAATAGTTTAGCTATTAAGTAGAGGCACTTAATAAATCATTTTGCTAAACGAACTGTGATGTAAACCAACTTATCAAGATGAACTTCTTGAATAAAAAATCTGGAAATTATGCTCGAAATTAAATTATTGAGCAAGTTACCTCGCAAAACACCATGTTGCGGGTTAATAATAATTGCACATGTAACCATCTCATAGATACATCTTATGTGGTATACATGGCAGGTGAATGGGCCCATATTCACCTTTGAAATTTCCAGCATTCATGGGATTCAATCCCAATTTTAGTTGGCCTATTAATTAATGAGAACAAGCAACATAAGAGAATTCGTAAAGAACTTTCTAGTTCTTTAATATTTACACATGTGAATTCTCTTTTATTTTTGCACATCATACTTAAATTGATATGGCTAAACCAATTATGCCAACTGAATAAATTATCAATATTGATAAACTTCAGGTTTACACAATGATGTGTGCAATTATGAATAAACTCCAAGTTTATTATGATATGGGTTTTTATATCAATAAATATCTACTTCATTGTGGTATTCTTTTGTTCATGTAGTACAAATTGGAGAATAAAGCGGGTAGCTTTTCACATACATATTACCCCGCTACAAGTTGTAGTAATAGAAGATATTAAATCTTTCCTTTATTTATAGTCTCAATATAATCAACCGTTTTCGCGTATACTTTGGAAACTGAATAAGTTTCTTTGAGACTTACTACAATACAATACCTTAATGGTAATTAATTGTGTTTCTCCAAAATAGTATAATTGGCTCTTGCAGAGATCTCAATTAATTTTGTAGTACCACATATTCATCAACACCCATAAGGTGAATATCTCTTTTAAAGAGAAAGTTATACCATTATGGTTATGGTCAAAATTATATGCAAGATCTGTTTCTTGCATTACCGTTGTCTTTTAACAATAACAATGCCAAAATATTTTGGCGTACAATAGGTACGTGACCAATGACCATTCATGCCATAATAATGACATTATTTTCTTATATCATCTCAAACCTCCTTTTAGAGGTGAGTGCAGTATATTCACTACCACTAGCACGTTCATATTCTTTGAAGAATGAATATGTATTCATAAATCAGATGTTGTCACATTCACATCATGAATGGACCATAATCATCTATATGTGCTTTACAAAATCTCATGTCAAATCGATGACAAATATTTTTCACAGAGTGAAAGATTATTTTGAGAATCCTTATTATTCTCATTATTACAATGATGACGATTATATATTCGTCCATTGCCACGTCCACATCGATTGATACATTCATAGTAATAATTTTGTCTTCTTTCAGACTTATCATATACTGCTATCACATTCTCTTAAGGGAATGAGAATGGACCAAATTCAATGGGACGGATTTTCACTTTTTGTACCCATAATCAAATATGAATTTGATCATGGCAAGACATAGAAATTTTACCACTTTGGGCGGTTATAATTTCTTTCAAACTCCATTAGAGTTATTATCAAATTTTGTTGTCTTTGCTTGTATATAAAATCAAATTATAGAATTTCAAGAATTTAAAAGAGAAAAATAAAGTAAAATACTTACCTTAAATCTAGAATTTAATCATGAAGGAAGTTTATGGAACGATTGACAATCATTATGCTCAATCCCAAAGCTTCTACTCAATTGGTTAGAGTCTCGTGCTGATAACGTGTTATAAAATAATAATAAAACAAGAGCAATATTGCAGAGAAAGAGAGAGAGGGAATTCTTATTGATATGGGGTGAATTACAATGGAATAGAACCCTCTATTTATAGGGAGAGGTTGACTTAGCCACCAAGTAATAAACCCTAGGATCTCTCTAAATATGGACATTCACCATAAATAGAATTCTATTTATAACACTCCCCCTGAATGTCTATTCAACAAATAATGTGCCTCGTTAAAACATTAACTAAAATAAAACCAGTGGGAAAAAATTCTAGAGAAGGAAAAAGAGTACACATATCTAACAATACGCCTTTTGGTTGTTTCGGTAAAAACCTTGCAAGGAAAACCCAGTGGGACAAAACCTTGTAAGGAAAAAAGAGTGCAACGCGCATTAACTCCCCCTGATGAGAGCAATAATTCACATCCTTGAGCATTTGCATTCCAATCTTGTGCACCATCTTCAAAAGATCTTTGGTAGAGATTTGATGAACAAATCAGCCATATTAACTTGAATGAATATATTGCACCTTGAAATCATCATTCTTGATAGATGTGTAATGTCTTCATATAATGTCGTGGAATGGCTCTTCAATATCTCCATAGAGATTCTCGCTATCATATTATCATGCTTATAGTTATAGCAAGATACATTTGTGCACAAATTGCATTGAGGATGCAGTACTTCATGACCATGAATTTTATATGCTTTAAGCAATTTAAATCCTTCAGGGACTGTTAAGTCATATAAGCCATATAATAGACTTTAGATGCATATCAAGTTTTCGTGTCATGCTAGACATATAAGATATCGAAAACTGATTGCACATACCATTGACTTTATACTTTCAAGTGTTTGAACTACATGTTCAAAACTACATGTCTTTCATATGAAACCAAATCTATTTGAATTGTTTCTTCAGACTTAAGATCCTCATATATATTTAGCGCTATTATAGATGTCGTCGACAAATATTTTGTATCGGTTCCAACCTCCTTATTTTTCATAAAGACATAACATAGAGATCTCTTCATTCATATATTCAAGTACCTGAATCTCTCATGAGATTTTATGAAGTGTTATGTCATGTGATCTTCTAGATCACTTGCCTCCTTTATTATGATCATTTTGATCATTTGCTCATCTTCTTTATCAAGAAGTTTATTTGAAACCGATTTGTCTATATGCTTTAAGCGTACTATAGACTTTGTCCTTCTAGGACTTATTCTAATAGGAGCATTTGCAATGAGAATNAATTGCTGCTGACCCCTCTTCTCGTGTTATATTTCCATCTCCAGGTATTCATTCTGCTGTTACACAGCTATGTAGCACTTATTAGGCAAGCAATAAAAGTCAACACACGATTTCTCATGCTCAATTAACCCAATACATTCCGACTGCCTTTTATGTTTAAATGAGCTTCTGTGTGTAATTCAATAAGTATTAACGTATGTAGTTGTAGGAATCATTTTGTTTTAGCCTTACCCATGTGTAACTGGACTGTATAAAGGACCGTTCTGTACTGTTTCGAACTTCAGTGTGATAGAATATAGTGTGTAGTGATAGTAGATTCAATTTAGTTGAGGTTGATCGTTTAAATCTCCATGCATATAATTAGTCTATGAGTTTCAGCATGTTGATTCAATAGTATTGACTTTGACATATTCAATTTCAGCAGGACCAACATTAGACCAGTCCTGATTTTAACAATAAATTTCAGCACGTTCAGCATATTCTGTCATTTTATTTAAAGTAGTCACAGTTTCCACATAAAAATTTTCCTTATAAGGTTGAAATTTTCTTTAAGATGAGTTTGAGTTGAACTGGGCTGTTAAGAGGCCCAGACATGGCAAATGCTGAAAATCGGACTCTATCAACCAATTCATATAAAATAAGCCTTGGGCCAATGCCCAGAAGCCCAAGGCAAGCTCCATTCACAGATTACTATTGCCATAGACCTGGGCCCGAAGTTCACAGCCCAAACGATAGACACGAAGAGTCTATTAAACTACATTAGGGATATGGGGTATTAATTTACAATATAAATGTAGGGTTTCGAGTTAAGTAGCGGGTTCAAATTAAGAGGGTCCTTCCTTTTGTTTGAATTCGGACTTGAACTTGAGACCCGAATTTATAAATGCAAATTAATTAGGGCCCTTTTTAGAGACAACACTGTAATAGAAAATCATAGTTTCTTTAGAATACCCTTTAAATAAAATATGAGATGAGCCTCGCCGCATAAAACATACAAATTGCGGGGCCCTCATTAAATACTATGTTAAAATATTTTAGAAATCGGGTAAGCCATTTAGCAAATTTCCATGGTCTCCCGCAAAGATACCAACACGCTAGTCGCTTTAGGCGCGTTATTTAATAATTTTACCTTCCTAAACTCGGGTGCGCATTTCATGCAACCCAAATCCAAATCCCAAAACGTTGAATAAGAGGTGTTGAGGATCCGGGTGCATTTCATGTGACGTGATCCAAAAACACGCTCTTAAACGGCGTTCATTTTCGTAAAAAGTAAATAAAAGCGGTAAATAATTTATAAAATTGCACTATAAGTTTGAACTTGTATAAAAATCAGATTTTTAGCCATTTATAATAATTTAAGCGACCGTGCTAGAACCACGGGATCCGGGGGTGCCTAACACCTTCCCTCGGGTCAACAGAATTCCTTACACAGAATTTCTGGTTCGCAGACTCCAATTGGGAAGTCGAAATTTTCCTCGATTTGGGATTTAAAATCGGTGACTTGGGACACCAAAAGCCAATCCTATCCCAAGTGGCGACTCTAAAAAATAAATAAATAACCTATTTCAAATAATGTCACTTTAAATGGAAAAACTCCCTTATACATTATCCTTCGGGGTAGGTGTGTAAAAAGGAGGTGTGACAATAACGTGTAGTATTCCGATTATGTCCTTTCATTACAAGTTATTATGTTTAATATTATAATGATATTTTAGTATTCCAACATTGTATCCATGTTCCAATTGATATTGGAATTTAGACTTAAGAGTAAAGAAAATTTGGGGATTGGTAGACTATTTACGGTTAGTCTCTTTTTCTCGTTTCATTCCCAAAACGGCATATCTAAGTTTAGTCAAATTCACGAACTTATTTTTACAATATTCTAAAACCGGCATAATATGGCTAACGCGTATTATTTATGTGTAGGTTTTAAGAGGTATGTCCTAAAATTAATAGGATTATATGGCTAGCGTGTAGTATTCCGGTTATGTTCTTTCATTACAAGTTATTGTGTTTAATATTATAAGGATATTTTAGTCTTCCAACATTATATTCATTGTTATAAAATAATAAAAAAATAAGAGCAATATTGCAGAGAAAGAGAGAGAGGGAATTCTTATTGATATGGGGTGAATTACAATGGAATAGAACCCTCTATTTATAGGGAGAGGTTGACTTAGCCACCAAGTAATAAACCCTAGGATCTCTCTAAATATGGACATTCACCATAAATAGAATTCTATTTATAACATTGATGATTTTATAATGATATAGATATATAGATAGATAGATATAGATATATGTATAGTTATGTATGATCTATGTATATAACTAGAAAAAATAAATAATAAATATCGCGAGCTATTTGTGTCCTAAACTAGTTATTTCTAAGGGAAAATTCAAAATGCTACGTAGTTTGCGATTAGGTTGAAAGTTATAGCAGGCGAAAGTTCAAAAGACGAAACGTTTATTTATTAATGCATTTTGGAAAAAGTAAAAGGTGGAGGGGGAATTGTAAAAAGTTCATTCCGTTGCCGGGACTTGAACCCGGGTCTCTCGGGTGAGAGCCGAGTATCCTAACCACCTAGACTACAACGGATTTGTTATATGCTTATGAGAATTTTTATTATAACATCAAAAGTGCATTACAAACAAAAATAATCAAATTTGCTCCTACACTATTCGAAATTGAATAACTTGCCCCTTTGTTAAACTTTTGATCGAATATTGCCTCCACCATTAAGAAAAGTTTCACTTTTGCCCTTGACACCTAATAGAGCACCAATCCTTGAGTAATTTTAATACTTTTTGTAGAAGAATTTGAACACATGGAAACCTCCATTTCATGTTAGAAGCGATTAACTAACAACAAGGATATTGATGTACCAAAAGTGTAACGGAGCATAATTAAGCAATTTTAACTTGTAGGAACAAATTTACACTTTTTCCGTGAGAATGCCTTATAGACATTCGCAGAGGCGGATGTACTTTTATAGGTACAGGTTAAAATTTACTAGAATTTAATAAAATTACAATAAATAGTAGAATTGAACTCATAACTTCAAGATTATAATGGGTTCAGGATGAAAACCTAAAAATTGAACCCATCAAATTTAAATCATGGATCAGCCTGCCTCAGGATATTTGTATAAGCCTTAAAGTAAAAGACTAGAAAGAAGATCATGAATTATCATGATTCATAATGAGAATGAGGTCCCAGCCGAGTTTAATAC
The DNA here is from genome assembly GCF_001879085.1 of Nicotiana attenuata. Taxonomy (NCBI): domain Eukaryota; kingdom Viridiplantae; phylum Streptophyta; class Magnoliopsida; order Solanales; family Solanaceae; genus Nicotiana; species Nicotiana attenuata. Next base: position 471,648 of record NW_017670729.1, on the reverse strand, counting down.
TCATGTGTGTATCATTTGCAATTATTCCACTATAATACTAGAACTACTTTAAATGGCAACAAATCATCATTTTAACGTATGAGCATAAGATATTCCAGCCAATTAACAATCAAATATACTTTCCAATCTTGGTGCAGCCCTTGGGACAGCCACGCCAATCTTTAATCTAAATACTAAATACTCTTTGCCTTTTCATGTCATTTTCTCTTCGTTTATTTTAAAATTGCGTAGAGAAATAGTCTCGGTATTAAAGGGATTTCCAGCTAATCATATTCCGAAATAATTAAAGGGATGATAACTAATTAATGTGCCTGGTGATTGGATCGGAGAATTTGCCATTTACTTCATCATTGTCTGATTGCTTAATTATTATAGCTTCAGACTTACCATTTCTTTAATGCCAATATTCTCTTTTTTCACATGATTTGTGCAGTCCAGACCGGCTAAACATTTCACCAACATTCCCCTTTTAATTGATTAGAGTATTGCTTGCTATATACACCTGTCAGGCAATCACAGAGTCACATGGACCCATGAGTGGTCAATTAAATCATTTTTGTCCAAATATGACACTATATGCAAGTGAAACTTTTCTTATGGATATATATTGCCTCTCTATGTTCTTCAATATTTTACTTCTAGTCCAAAAAGACTCTTCTTCCAAATCATAACTTAATGTTTTCTATTCATTTTCAACTACATTATTGGCTTTTTTGGCCCTAAATGGAGTAGTGATAATCAGGTAATTCTAAGGGTGTTAAACGGCCCGGGTCAACCCGTTCCGGACCGGTTGAAACCCGGACCGGTACATAGGGGGCCGGGTGGGCTGGGTTACTGGGGTTAGGGGGTTGGTCCGTTCACTTTCATTCATCCGGTTAACCGGACCGGTCAAACCCGGCAACCAAAATCCCTGTAGAACCGGTTAACCTGCCCGGACCAGACCGATTTAACGGCTAGATTTCAATTTATTTTTTTTAAGGTTGAAGAACGTTGGCAACGGTCAGCTGCCTTATGGCTGTTGCCCAACGTTATTATTCCACAAATAGCCCTTTTTGGGCATTTTTTTTTTTAAAATAACACTTTTTGTAATTACTAATTTAGCCATTTGAAAAAACTATAAATACACTCCCTCTTCTTCATTCTTCACTCATCTCTCATTTCTCAAACTCATATTCTCAATTCAAGTTAAATCATGTCCCGTACTTCTAGAGTGCGCTCATATGTTTGGGAACACTTTGAGGTGGTAGAAGAAAATGAAGAAGTTCATAAAGTCAAGTGCAAGAACTGTGGTCTAGTTTTAAATCTTCGTCTAAAGTGGGTGGGCACAGGCTGTTTAAGGAGGCATATGAAGAGTTGTCTTGAGTATCCTCTAGAAATTCGTATTTAAGTTGATTTGAGACAATTTGTGTTTTTTTAATATTATTAGACGTATTTATACTTAATGTTTTAGTTTGTTAGAATAATTTGAAGTATTATTATTTCAATGAAAATTTAGTTTTACTTTTTTTTCGTTAATTTACTTATTAAATGCAAACTTCAATTGGTAAGTTTGAAATAAAAAAAGCACTTGCAAATTATAAGTGTAATTTTTTTCCCATCTTCATTGTATTCTTTATATTAATATAAATTACAATAGTTATACAAAATACAAAAAAAAAATAAAAAATAACACTAACCCGGCCCGGCCCGGCCCTTGGACCTGTAACCCTTACTGTTCATATTTTACCCGGATGGACCCGGACCCGTTAAGCCTGGACCGACCCGACCCACCCGTTTAACATCCTTAGGTAATTCCGAATCACAAGAAGAAAGAAGGTGAAACAAGGGAATACCCAATATACAACAAACAACAACTAACATAATGTAATCCCACGAGTGGGATCTGAGAAGGGTAGGGTGCACGCAAACCTTACCCCTACCTTAAGAAGTAGAGAGGTTGTTTCCGATAGACCCTCTGCACAAGGAAAAATGCAAAAAGAAGCAGTAGCAACAGATCATAACATCAGCAAAATAACAAGACAAACCAACAAGCTATCAATGAAACTTTGAAGTTGGTTTCTCTATTTCTAACAAATTTATTATCAGCCCATGCCTTTAGCTTTTCTTAAATGTAGTTTGCATAAGGTAAGTTCATGAATGAAAGGAATCACAAGTCCCATGCCTTTAGCTTTTCTTAAATGTAGATACAGAGACTAAAAGTCTATGAACAAACACTCTTATGCTAATAACTGGAATCAATTGTTGGATAATGCAATGCACTCCATCCATAGCCACAAATACTACAAAATGAACAAATCAAGGGGAACATAGAACTTTACACTGATGAACTTACATGAGATACAATCCCTAAAAGGAGTCAGAAAACAAAGATGAAGGCACCCAAAGAACCAACCAAGTCCCTACAATACTGCCTTTAAACAAAGAATTGATGGTCACAACCTGAAAGGATTATTGTACAAAGGCATAAAGCCCACAGAACATGTTTCATAAGCTAAAGTAATTCACACCCTGAACATCTGATATCTTAACACTTGAATAGCTAGGAAGCAGCAGCAGGAGATGAGGAGCCTTTAGAATGGATTCCAAACCACATGCACTTATCTTTCACTGCCTCGGATTCAGTAGCATATTCTTTAAATCTATACTCTTCTTGCTTGCTGGTTGGTGGTACTTTTCCTTCACTGTAACATTGACTGCACAAACTGAAATGCGATTTTATCTCCTTAAAGCGAGACCCTATAATGGGGTAGCAGCAAGTTGCACAAACATGGCTACCATGACGATTCCTATCCCCATATTCAAGCTTCAGTAAAGTGGACATAATACCAAAACCCCAATCAGGATCATCAAACATCGCCGTGAATTCTGCTAAAGACACCAATGATGTGTCCATCTGCCCGTGGATTTCCAACATTTCGCTTGCTCCATGGGAAGGAATATAAATAGCTCTTAGCAGTTTGATGTACCTCTGAGCATCAGTTTTCCTTATCTGGTTGCTACCTTCATTCACAGGACGCCACAAAAGCGCCTCATATGCAATGTGTTTTCTTTTGTCCGGTGATCCTCCACAGACAGGAGCAAGAACGGCAAAAAACATGCCTAGATCCACCCTACCTGATTCTGACTCATCTAAAACAGAGAGAATTTTCTGGTTAATGGCTTTAACAGCTCCTATAAATGTCTCTGGCTTCAAGAATTTAAGCAATCTGTGCATAATCTCCTCTAGTGAAGCCTTGCGTATTGACTTTTCAGGTACACCACCAGAATAAGACAATGGTACATCAGTCTCACCTATTTCCTTCTTTATCTGATCAACATCACAACGATTAAGACGAGTAATCCTCTGAAAACTTCTAATATCAAGAGCAGTGGATAAATCTGGTCTCAATGTGGTCTTGTCGCCCACTGTCTTAAATTTCGAGGGTTCAACAATGATAAAGGCCTCCTCCCCATTACCACTTCCATTCCCCTTCAACCTCTTCTTCTGAAGCTGTTTCAAGTGTGCGATTGCGTCATGCAATTCCACTCTGTTAGTCATCTTCAGAGCTTCTTTCAAAGCTTTCTTAGCTTCCTCGGTTTCCCCAGCCCCCAATAAAGCCACAGCCTTATTGAGCTGCGCTCTCCAATGATTCGGCCAAACACTTAGTACCCTCGTGTACATCTCTGAAGCACGCTGGTATCTGCCCATATCCATGTAAAGTCCACCCAAATTATACAAGGCATCAACATGACCAGGTTTCAAATCAATAGCTCTCTGAAACTCCTTAATTGCATTATCATCATCACCCATCGCGTGCAATGCAGAAGCAAGATCACAATGCGCATCAGCGTAATCACTCTTCATATAAATAGCCTCTTCTAATGCCTTAACAGCTGCCTTATACTCACCCACACCAAAAAGCGCACTACCCAAAAGTTTCAAAGCTCTAAAATGAGTCGGACACAAAATAGCAGCCTCTCTATAATGTTCACAGGCACTAATAACCATACCTTCACCTTCAAGAGCAATACCCAAATTCACATGAATCTGAGGAAGCAAATAAGCCCACTGACTACCACCAGCTTCAGCAGCCTCCAATGCAAGCAAGAACTCCTCTTTTGCCTCACGATGCCTCGCGAGCACGTACAAACAATTTCCAGCCCGAAAATGTGGCCTAACATCAGCAGGCTGCAATTCACAAGCTCTCTTAAAGCTAACTAGTGCTTCCTTAAACAAATGCTGATCATACAAAACTCTACCAATTGCCATGTGACCATCAAAAGCTTCTTCCCTCGACCTTGCCCCATCTGCCCTCGACCTCAACACACCCAACTCCTTCACAAACACACTATAGTCATGTCCAGTCTCCTCCCAAACCACCCGTTTATCCGAAAGCTCAGTCGAGGGTCCTAATTCTCTCGACCAGCCTTCCGAATACACATCAGAATTATCATTCTTTAACTTCCCGTCTTTCGCCTGTTTTGATTTAAGCCTCTTGATCAATATCTCAATGTCATCCACGAGCTTCCACGTGTCATCAAACACAATGCCGTGATTTGGAGAGGCTGCCCATGCCGCAGTCCGCAGTTTCTTGTGAGGCTCCATCACTCTCTCATCATCCACAATTGACGATGATGATGCTTCTTCCGCTGCAGCCATGGAACTTCCAATATTGTCCTCCGGCTTAAACTCGAGCCCAAGCGCGTCGAAGTCACGATCCACGTCACCGGCGCCGTCATCATAGGTACGTAAAAGGCCGTCGTAGGTGAGGCCCTTGTCGCCGTCGATAAACTCGCTGTACGTACGGAAAACCTCATCGAGAATAGCGCTGATTTGCTCGTCGCTGAATTTAACCCTAGGGTTTACGGCGACCACTAGCGCTGCCATTTCCTCACGGTTAAGACCACCGTCACCGTTAACGTCGAATTGCGTGAATATTCTCTTCACCTTCTCTGATCTGCCTCCCCTTGTAGCCATTTTCCTAAAATTTAGGGTTGCAAACTGACAATTCAGCTCAAATTCCTAAGTTTCTCGAAATTGGCTGTGAAAACCCTCAACAAAAAAGAGAACTTTTAAACCGACAATTTAAGTAAAAATTCCAACTTATCTCGAAATTGGGTGTAAAACCCCTCAATCAAGAAGAGAAGTTGGTGAAATGAGGGTAGAGAATTTGCAAATTAGGGTTTAATAGTGAGAACAAAAAAAGGGGGATTTTTAGTGCTAGGGTTTCAGATTATGAAATGAGGGAAATTGGAATTAGGGAAATGAGAGGGAGAGAGATATATGGGTTTAAAGTTGAGATTTTGTTGCATTGGATCTGGGGAAAGAAAATGGGGAAAGATTGAATGGGTAGAGCAAAAGAGACAACTGTTTTTCTGTTTACATTTTGCCCCTTATTTCTTCTTTCTTCTTTTTCTTCTGGTTGTGATTATGGAGTGGTGGGGCTGAGTGACTGGGGACTTTCAAACATCATAGACTTTGTTTTATTTTCTTTTTCTATTTGTTTGGCTAAAATAAGGAATCAGAACCTGGATGTTCCAACTGTCAAAAAAAAAATAAAAAAAATAGAGGGGTGAGGGGGGGGTGAGGGGGGAGGGGGGAGGGGGTGCATTTAGTTAAAAAGAATTTAAAGTTGAAAGAATGCATTTTGAGATTTTACATTTCAATGGGTGCTTACATGTGACTTAATCATGATTAGTAATAAACACAACACATGGTATGCATTTTTTGTCTTGATGCATATATTAAGTCGTAAAGTATATTTTTTAGCCAAATGTTTTATGAATCATATTGTAATTTTAAGGCATTTCGTTGCGCTTTAATTACTTTCCTGATAAGGAAACGATTTGATGAACTAGTAAGATCCCGTTTGACCATAAAATTTATTTTGTGTCTAAATATCTGTTTGTTTATAGATTTTAACTATTTTTTGGTAGATTTTGAAAACAAAATCTTTGAAATCCCAAAAACAACTCTAGAGTAGTTTTTGAAGTTTTCTACTCATAGAACTTCAAATTCTTTTCAAGTAAAATACATGTCCAAACATAATTTTAATTTTCAGAAACTATTTTTCATCTCACCTTCAAATTTTTTTTTTTTTTTTCAAGTTTCAACGAAATGTACGTGCAAAAGCTAGCTAAGTCTCCCTTGGGTATAATAGAGCAAATGATGGTATAATTATAAATATAGTGCTAACTGTTATGAAAGTTATAAAAGAACAAGAACAATATTGTAGAGAAAGAGGGAGATGAATTCTTATTGAATTTGGGATGAATTACAATGGAATATAACCCTCTATTTATAGGGAGAGGGTGACTTAGCCACCAAGTAATAAACCCTAGAATATCTCTAAATATAGACATTCACCATAAATAAAATTCTATTTATAACACTCCCCTTGAATGTCTATTCAACAAAAAGTGTCTCGTGAAAACCTTAACTAAAATAAAATCCAGTGGGAAGAAATTATAGAGAACGAAAAAGAGTACACACATCTAACAATACGCCTTTTGGTTGCCTCATTAAAAACCTTGCAAGGAAAACCCAGTGGAACAAAACCTTGTAAGGGATAAAGAGTGCAACGCACATTAACTCCCCCCTGATGAGAGCATCAATTCATATCCTTGAACCTTCGCATCCCAATCTTGTGCACAATCTTCAAAAGATCGTTGGTAGATGTTTGATAAACAAACAAGCCATATTAACTTCAACGAATTTGTTTCACCTTGAAATCATTATCCCTAATAGATGTATTGTCTTCATATGATCTTGTTGGAATAGTCAGTTCAATATTTTCACATAGAGGTGAACACTCTTGCTATCATATTATCATGCCTATAGTTATAGCAAGATAGCACAAATTGCACTGAGAAACTGGTACTTAAGAATCAAGAATTGTATATGCTTCAAGCAATTTAAATCCTCCAGGGAGTATCATATAAGTTAAGTCATATAAGTCAAATAATAGACTTTAATTAGATGCATATCAAGTTTTCATGTCATGCTAGACAAATAAAATATCGGAAACTGATTGCACATATCATTGACTTTATACTTTCAAGTGTTTGAACTGCAGGTCCAAAACTACATGTTTTTCATATGAAACCAAATTCTACTTGAATTGTTTCTCCAGACTTAAGATCCTCATATATATTTAGTGCTATAATCAATATCGTCGACAAACATTTTATATCGGTTTCAACATTTTTAATAAAGACATAACATAGAGAACTCTTCATTCATATATTCAGGTACCTGAAGCTCTCCTGAAATTTTATGAAGTGTAATGTTATGTGATCTTCTAGATCACTTGCCTCCTTTATTATGATCATTTGCTCATATTCTTTTCAAGAAATTTTATTTGAAACCGATTTGTCTATACGCTTTAAGCGTACCATAGACTTTGTCCTTCTAGGACTTATTCTAATAGGAGCATTTGCAGTGAGAATATAGTCACTTTCTTTGGGTCAGCAAATGTGTAACGACCCGACCGATTGTTTGGATATCTAGCGCGTCGTTCAGCAGTTTGAGGTCATGAGCAGCTTCATTTCAGGTATTATGACTTGTACGCACAGCCAGAATTGAATTCGGGGAAGTTCAGAGTTATTTGGAAAGAGAATTCTCATTTCGGAAGCTTTAAGTTGAAAGAAATGACTAAGATTGGATTTTTGAGTAAACGGCCTCGGAATAGGGGTTCGAAGGTTCCCGCAGGTTTGTATGATGATTTCAGACTTGGGCGTATGCCCGGATCGGGTTTTGGAAGACCCGGGAACGTTTCGGCACCTATTGTGGAAGTTAGCATTTTGGAAGAATTTCATAAGTTTGGGTTGAAGTGCATTTTAGTGTTGTCAATGTCCGTTTGGTATTCTGAGTCTGGGAATAGCTCCGTATGGTGATTCCGGTATTGGGAGCGCGATCGAAAGTGAGTTCGGAGGTCTGTAGGTCGTTTTGGAGTCATTTGGCTAAAGATAGAAATTTGAAGGTTTTTGAGAAGTTTGACCGGAAGTAGACTTTTCGATATCGGGGTCGAATTCCGATTCCGAAAGTTGGAGTAGGTCCGTAATGTCAAATACGACTTGTGTGCAAAATTTAGGGTTAATCGAACGAGATTTGATAGGTTTTGGCATCGAATGTAGAAGTTTGAAATCCTAAAGTTCATTAAGCTTGGATTGGAGGTCGATTCATGATTTTAGCGTTGTTTGATATGATTTGAGGCCTCGAGCAAGTCCGTAATGTGTTTTGAGACTGGTTTGTGTGATTGGACAGGGTCTCGAGGGCCTCGGGTAGATTCCGGATGGTTAGCGGGTTAAATTTGGAAATTTGGTGAAGGATTGAAGCAGCTGGTATCTGGTGTAACCGCACCTGTGAGGTTTTGGCCGCAGGTGCGGAGCCGTAGAAGCGGCCATGAGGGTCGCAGATGCGACTTTGGCTGGGAGTGCTTGGACCGCAGATGCGATTGCCCCGCCGCAGAAGCGGGACCGCAACTGCGGTGAAGAAGGCGCATATGCGAAGTGGAGGGGGCTGGAGGAGGAACTCAGAAGTGGGCCATGTGCCGCACCTGCGGAACCGCAGAAGCAGTCAAGTGACCGCAGGTGTGAAAGTGCTGGAGGCAGTGAGTTCTTTAAAAATCGGGATTTGGACCATTATCCTCCATTTTTCTTCTTGGTTGGGCGATTTTGGAGCCTTGGAAGAGGGGGATTTCATCACCAAGCATGAGGTAAGTGGTTTATGCTAGTTTTGAGTTAAATACATTGATTTTGTATAGATTTTAGCATGAAAATTGGTAAAAACTTGGGGTTTGAGGGAAAACCTAGAAAATTAGTATTCTTGGATTTTAACCATGATTTTGGGTATGAAATTGAGAGTAAATTATATATTTGAATTCGTGAGGCTATGGGTAAACTTTATCTTCGAAAAATTTCGGAATCCGGGCACGTGGACCGAGGGCCTTTTTGTCAACTTTTCGATTAGGGTTAAGAATTGTTATAAATTGGATTATTATGAGTAATTGAACATATATTAATGGATTTGCATAATTATTGGCTAGTTTTGGAGCGTTGTGCATCAATTTGAGTCTTCGGAAGGGCGTGGAATGCCGGTTATGGACCTTCGAAGCGAGGTGAGTCTCCTTTCTAACCTTGTAAGAGGAAATTATCCCTATAGGTGAATTAATTGAATATGTCCTGTTAATGTGGGGGGGGGGGCTACATACGCACGAGGTGACGAGAGTCCGTGCGTATCTACTATTATGCTTAAGTCCGGGTAGTCTAGGACCCAATAGCATGCTTTACTTGCAATATTTGAGATATTATTGTCAATTTAAAATGCTTAAAACATATTGAACGTGTATAATGATTTTCTAAAAGACCGGACATCGTTTCTCGATTTTTTTAAAAGAGAAATTGTTTTTCCTTGAATAATTGCTCCCTGATGAACTCTTGATTGACTGTTGGTTGTGTTTATTTATATTTGACCGCGTAGCATGTATGATTCGCGAGCGGGGTAATGTAATGCATCTATGATTCGCGCCATTCGACCCTCTGGCAGTGCACAGTTTAAATATTATTGCATCGGGCCGTACGACAACGGCATGATTTGCGCATGCTTGTATTGCTTGCCTTGAAATTTATTGAAGTGAATTGATTCTTCCCGACTTGAGAATAAATGTATAAAATATGAAAAGGAATTTGGGAAATTTCCTATAAAAGAAAGAATTGTTTACTTGCTTCATTCTATTGAATTACAATCATGTTTATAAAAATCCTCGATTAATTATATTATTGACGTATCATTATTGGACCACTATTAAGTGTCGAAGTCGACCTCTCATCTCTACTTCTTCGAGATTAGGCGGGATACTTACTGAGTACACGTTCTTTTCGTACTCATGCTACACTTGCTGTGCATTTTTGTTGCACAGGCACTGGTATATCTAGTGGCCTACTGGGCGTAGCAGCATGGATGATACGGGGACTAGGCGAGCTGTATTTCTCGAGGCGACCCGCAGCTAGTATAGTCTCTTTCAGCGCATTGTATTTACTTTCTGTCCAATTTGTATTCCGGACAGTTATTGTACTTTATTTGATTCCTTAGTAATTGCCCATGCACTTGTGACACCGGGTTCTGGGATGATTATGGGGTATTCTGTAATAACTTCTAAACATTCTTTATTTATTTTGAAAAGATTATCTTTTACTAGCCAAATTGAAAGAAATCATAGTTTTCACAATTATTTAAATGAGAATTTAATTAAGTATTTATGGTTGGCTTGCCTGACAGCGGTGTCCGGCGCCATCACGACCCTTAGTTTTTTCTATGTCGTGACAATATATGTTTGGCATGCTTTGCAATACATTGCACATGAATTAACTTTTTATGAATTTCAAGTTCATATTATCTTATTTGAGGATCTAGATGTAAAAATGATAATTCATTCCACGTAACTTTTTTCTCAACTATTTATCCTTTCTCCCCCTCATGTTAGAAAAACCAACTTGCTTCCTCAACTTTGAAAATCTACCTTTGTGCTTTATGGTGTTAATCAAAATATATACCGCATATCAATAATAATAATATGGACTTATTTGGTTCCTGACCCTAAACCACTTGTGAGGGGAGAAAATAATATACTTTTATATATAACGTATATCAAACTGATAAACAAAACTTTAAACAATAGTTTAGCTAATAAGTGGAGGCACTCAATAAATTATTTTGCTAAACCAACTGTGATGTAAACCAACTTATCAAGATGAACTATCTTGAATAAAAAATCTGGAAATTATGCTCTAAATTAAATTATTGAGCAAGTTACCTCGCAGACATCATGTTGCAGATTAATAATAATCGCACATGTAACCATCTTATAAATGCATCTTATGTGGTATACATGGCAGGTGAATGGGCCCATATTCACCTTTAATATTTCTGGCATTCATGGGATTCAATCCCAATTTTAGTTGGTCTATTAATTAATAAGAACAAGCAACGTAAGAGAATTCGTAAAGAACTTTCTAGTTCTTTAATATTTACCCATATGAACTCTCTTTTATTTCTGCACATCATACTTAAATTGATATGGCTAAACTAGTATGTCTATTGGATAAATTATCAATATTGATAAAGTTCAGGTTTACACCATGACGTGTCCAATTATCAATAAACTCCAAGTTTATTATGATATTATCACGACCCGGATTTCCCACCATCGGGAGTCATGATGGCACCTATAATAGGAGCTAGGCTAGCCAATTAATTTAATACTTCTCTTAACAACGTCAACAATATAAAGAAAAAAACGAGACAATTAATATAAAAGCGGAAATCTCAAAACATAAACAACTGAAACCAAGTGCGGAAGTTCAAACACATCTCTACCCAGATCTGGTGTCACTAGCTCACGAACTTCTACAAAATGCTAAATACAAAGTCTGAATAAAAATACAGTACTGTCTGATCCGATACAAAGGAAATCAAACGAAAACAGAGGTGAAAGAGACTCCGGGCCATGGGGACGCCAGCAAGGCTACCTCGGTAATCTCTGGACTGAAGTCAACTCCCAATGCTCCTACTGTTGTCCAAAAGCTCTTGCTCCGGTACTGGGATCTGTGCAAAAAGATGCACAGAGTGTAGCATCAGCACAACCGACCCCATGTGCTGGTAAGTGCTTGGCCTAACCCCGGCGAAGTAGTGACGAGGCTAGACCGGACTACCAATCAACCTGTGCAGATATATATATATATACAAGTACTACAAAATAACAGCAGAAAGTAATAATGAAGACTGGGAGGGGACCATGCTTTTGGGGATAACAGATAAAATAGAACGGTAGGAATAAATAAGGACATCTACAACTGATCTCTTCTAACACAGAGTACGTGGTCGGCGTGCCACACGATCCCATTTCATGGTACATAAGTGGTCGGCGTGCCACACGATCCCATTTCATAATATATAAGTGGTCGGCGTGCCACACGATCCCATTTAATAATATATAAGTGGACGGCGTGCCACACGATCCCATTTCATAATATATAAGTGGACGGCGTGCCACACGATCCTATTTCATAATATATAAGTGGACGGCGTGCCACACAACCCCATTTCATAATATATAAAGGTTTCCCGGCAAGGGAGCAACAAGTATCAATTCAACTATCCCGGCAAGGGAGAATAACAACAACTTACACGTCCCGGCAAGGGAATAATTACATCTCTTTCTCTTTCGTTCATTTCTTACTTTCTAATCATGTCATAATTCGAGCCAACGCTCCACGGAATTTACAAATTATATTTTCTCTTCATACTGTTCACATTATGTTGAAACCATCACTTAAGCAAGGATGAGTCACAATAGAATCCCAAATAAGCACGAATAAGGACTCACGGTCATGCTAGACACCGGTGTATAGATACTCATCACCATGCCTATACACCGTACTCAACATTTAGCAATTAGCAAATAACACTCTAATCCTATTCCCTCAAGCCAAAGTTAGATCAAACACTTACCTCAAATGCTCCAAACTCAACTCAAGCCTCTAGTATAGCTTTACCCCTCGAATTCACCACCAAACCGCTCGAATCTAGTCACAAATTACTTAAATGTATTAACAAATGCTACTTGAATCAATTTGAATGCATGAAAATGAATTTTCCAAAGTTTTGCTCAAAAATTCCCAAAATGTCCCCGGGCCCACGTGGTCAAAACCCGAGGTTCGAACCAAAACCCGATTACCCATTCCTCCATGAACTCAGATATATAAGTTATTTTGAAATCGGACCTCAAATTGAGGTCCAAAACTCCCAATTTTAGGAACCCTAGTTCTACCCTAAATTCCCAAATTTCCCCATTAAAATCTTTGTTTTGAAGTTGAAATTACATCAAAATTTATTATCTTTCTCACAAACTCGCATTTAAACTTTTCGGCTACGCGTCCGGACTGCGCACACAAATCGAGGCAACCCCCAAGTGAGGTTTTCACGGCCTCAGAAGTACTGAGTGAGTAGAAATACAGGTGATGACCCTTTGGGTCGTCACATTCTCCACCTCTAAAACAACCGTTCGTCCTCGAACGGACAAAAGAAAGAAGTACCTGAGTCGGGAAAAAGATGGGGATAACGGCTCCGCTTATCAGACTCGGACTCCCATGTTGATGCCTCAGGAGGCTGACCTCTCCACTAAACACGAACAGAAGGAAAACTCTTCGACCTCAACTGTCGAACCTGCCGGTCTAGAATAGCTACCGGCTCCTCCTCATAAGACAGATCCTTGTCCAATTGGACAGTATTGAAGTCTAACACATGGGTAGGATCGCCATGATACCTCCGAAGCATAGACACATGGAAAACTGGATGCACGGCTGATAAGCTAGGTGGCAATGCAAGTCTATAAGCCACCTCTCCCACTCGGTCTAGAATCTCAAACGGACCAATGTACATAGGCCTAAGCTTGCCCTTCTTTCCGAACCTCATCCCCTTCATAGGCGACACTCGGAGCAATACCCGCTCACCAACCATGAAAGCTACATCTCGGACCTTACGGTCTGCATAAGTCTTCTGCCTAGACGGAGCTGAACGAAGCTTCTCCTGAATGATCTTGACCTTATCTAAGGCCTCCTGAACTAAGTCTGTACCCAACAGCCGAGCCTCTCCTGGCTCGAACCATCCAACTGGAGACCGACATCGCCTACCATACAATGCCTCATATGGAGCCATCTGGATGTTAGACTGGTAGCTGTTGTTGTAGGCAAACTCTGCTAAAGGCAAAAACTGGTCCCACGAGCCTCCAAAATCAATGGCACAGGCTCGGAGCATATCCTCCAAAATCTGAATAGTCTGCTCGGACTGACCGTCCGTCTGTGGATGGAACGCTGTACTCAACTCAACCTGGGTGCCCAACTCTCGCTGAACCGCTCTCCAGAAATGCGAGGTAAACTGCGTACCCCGATCCGAAATGATAGATACCGGCACACCATGAAGGCGAACAATCTCCCGAATGTAAATCTCGGCTAACCTCTCGGATGAATAGGAGACTGCTACGGGAATGAAATGTGCTGACTTGGTTAGCCTATCAACAATAACCCATATCGCATCGAACTTCTTCCGAGTAAACGGAAGTCCGGTAACGAAGTCCATGGTAATCCTCTCGCACTTCCACTCGGGAAGCTCAATCCTCTGAAACAAACCACCAGGCCTCTGATGCTCATACTTAACCTGCTGACAGTTCAAACATCGAGCCACATACGCAACAATATCTTTCTTCATCCTACGCCACCAATAATGCTGGCGCAAGTCCTGATACATCTTCGCGATGCCCGGGTGAATAGAATACCGAGAACGGTGGGCCTCCGCTAAGATCAACTCTCGAATCCCATCGACATTGGGCACACAAACTCGCCCCTGCAATCTCAAAACACCATCACCATCTAAGGTCACCTTTGTGGCACCTCCACGCTGCACCGTGTCTCTCAGGACACACAAATGGGGATCATCAAACTGCCGATCACGGATACGCTCCAATAATGAAGAACGGGCGACCGTGCAAGCTAACACTCTGCTAGGCTCAGAAATGTCCAACCTCACAAATCGATTGGCCAAGGCCTGAATATCCAAAGCAAGCGGCCTCTGGCTGACCGGAATATAAGCAAGACTACCCATGCTGGTGGACTTCCTACTCAATGCGCCGGCCACCACATTGGCCTTACCCGGGTGATACAAGATAGTAACATCATAATCTTTCAACAACTCGAACCATCTCCTCTGCCTCACATTCAACTCCTTCTGCTTGAACAGATACTGAAGACTCTTGTGATCGGTGTACACCTCACACGTCACACCATATAGGTAATGCCTCCAAATCTTCAAAGCATGAACAATGGCTGCCAACTCTAGATCATGAACCGGATAATTCTTCTCATGGATCTTCAAATGCCTCGAAGCATAAGCTATAACCTTGCCATCCTGCATCAATACTACGCCAAGTCCAATACGGGAAGACTCACAATAGACTGTATAAGGCCCTGAACCTGTGGGCAACACCAACACCAGCGCCGTAGTCAGAGCTGTCTTGAGCTTCTGGAAGCTCGCCTCACACTCATCCGACCATCTGAACTGGGCACCCTTCTGGGTCAACCTGGTCATCGAGCTGCGATAGATGAAAACCTCTCCACAAACCGACGGTAATAACCTGCTAACCCCAAGAAACTCTGAATCTCGGTAGCTGATGCTGATCGAGGCCATTTCTTGACTGCCTCTATCTTCTTCGGGTCCACCTGAATACCCTCCGCTGATATAACGTGACCCAGAAATGCAACCGAACTCAACCAAAACTCGCACTTCGAGAACTTAGCATATAACTGGCTATCCTTCAGAGTCTGAAGAACCACTCTGAGGTGCTGCTCGTGCTCCTCCTAGCCGCAGGAGTACACCATAATATCATCAATAAAGACTATCACGAACAAGTCCAAGTAAGGCCTGAACACTCGGTTCATCAACTCCATAAATGCCGTTGGGGCATTGGTCAACCCAAATGACATGACCAAACACTCATAATGCCCATACCGAGTGCGGAATGCTGTCTTAGGGACATCGGATGCCCTAATCCTCAACTGGTGGCAGCCAAATCTCAAGTCTATCTTGGAAAACACCCTCGCACCCTGAAGCTGGTCGAACAAATCGTCAATCCTCGATAGTGGATACTTGTTCTTTATCATCACTTTGTTCAACTGCCGGTAATCAATGCACATTCTCATTGAACCGTCCTTTTTCTTCACAAATAACACAGGCGCACCCCAAGGAGAAACACTGGGTCTAATGAAACCCTTCTCCAGCAAATCCTGCAACTGATCCTTTAACTCTTTCAACTCTGGCGGGGCCATGCGGTACGGCGGAATGGAAATGGGCTGAGTGCCCGGAGCCAGATCAATACAAAAATCAATATCCCTGTCAGGCGGCATACCCGGCAGGTCTGAAGGGAAAACCTCGGGGAACTCCAGAGCGATAGGTACAAAATCAATAGAAGGGACCTCTGCGCTGGAATCGCGAACATACGCTAGATACGCTAAACACCCCTTCTTGACCATGCATCGAGCCTTCACGTATGAAATAACCCTGCGGGTGGTATGCCCGGGGGTCCCTCTCCACTCCAAACGGGGCAAATCTGGCAGAGCCAAGGTCACGGTCTTGGCGTGACAATCTAAGATAGCATGATACGGGGACAACCAATCCATTCCTAATATAACGTCGAAATCCACCATGTCTAAGAGCAACAAATCAACACGGGTCTCAAGACCCTCAAACAATACCACATAGGAAGGATGAACTCGGTCGACCACTATAGAATCACCCACCGGTGTAGATACATAAACAGGAATACCCAAAGCATCACTAGGCATAACCAGGTAGGGTGCAAAATAGGACGACACATACGAATACGTAGACCCAGGGTCAAATAGCACTGAAGCATCTCTATCACAGACCAGAATAGTACCTGTAATAACTGCATCTGAAGACTCAGCCTCTGGCCTGGCTGGAAGAGCATAACACCGGGGCTAGGCCCCACCTTCCTGAATTATATCTCTGGGACGATCGGCTGCTGGCTGGCCTCTACCTCTGGCGGTCCGAGCTCCACCTCTATGGTCCCTACCTCCACCTCTATGGCCTCTACCCCCGCTAGCTGGCTGGGCGGCCTGTGGATCACCTGATGCCTGAATCATAGGGCGAGGACCCTGCTGCTGAGAGCTGTCCGAAGCTCGAGGGCAAAACCTAGCAATGTGCCTCGTGTCGCCACACGTGTAACAAGCCCTCGGCTGCTGAGAATAATGGAGTGGTGGAGCGCTGATAGGCGCTGATGGTGAACTGAAAAGCTGCTGGTCAGAAGACTGCGGTTGAGAACCACGACCACCGAAGTACCATGTGAGACCTGTAGGGCTGACTGAAAGGGCCTCGGGGGATGACCTCTATCATAAGAATCTCTACCTCCAGACGAGGTACCACTGAACCTACCTGCATGACGGGGCCTCTTATCTGGCCCATGACCACCTCCCCATGCAAGAGCCATCTCAACTCTACGGGCCGCATTGGCCGCCTCCTGAAACGAAATCTCACTACCGGCTCCCATAGCCATCTGGAGATGGATCGGCTGAATCAACCCATCAATAAACCTCCGCACCCTCTCTCTCTCGATGGGGAGTATAACAATATCATGGCGTGCTAGATCAATGAACCGAGTCTCATACTGAGTGACTGTCATAGAGCCCTGATGGAGGTGCTCGAACTGCCTGCGAAGAGCCTCTCGCTGAGTAACTGGGATAAACTTCTCCAAAAATAACTCTGCAAACTGATCCCAAGTCAATGATGGCGACCCTGCTGGTCCGGATAAACAATAGTCCCTCCACCAAGTCTTGGCGGATCCTGCTAGTCGAAAAGTGGCAAAGTCGACCCTATTGGTCTCCACAATACCCATAGTCAGAAGGATCTCATGGCAGCTAAATAAGAAATCCTGTGGATCCTCCGAAGGAGTACCGCTGAAAGTGGTGGTGAAGAGCTTGGAGAACCTATCAAGCCTCCACAAAGCATCTGAGGACATAGCCGCTCCATCGCCGGCCTGAGTCACAATACTTGGCTGAACTGCCACGGCTGACTGAACTACTGGAACCTGAGCCTGGGGAGCTACCTGCTCCAGAGTACGTGTAGTAGGAGTCTGAACTCCTCCCCCAGCCTGAGAAGTGGCTGGTGCTGCTGGAAGCAAACTCGCTCTAGTGACGCTCTCCATAAAGCCTGCCAGTCTGACCAAAGCGTCCTGAAGATCTGGGGTGACTGTGAACCCCGCTGGGACCTGATTTGGGCCCACCGGAGCTGCTGGGGCTGGAACCTCCTCATCATAATCAATATGAGGCTCCACATCTGGGATTGCTGCCCGGGGCTGAGCTCTGCCCCTTCCTAGGCCTGTGGCACGGCCTCGGCCTCGCCCTCTGCCCCTTGTAGGAGCTGCTGCTGGGGGCTCGGGCTGCTGCGCGGTAGAAGAAGAAGCACGTGTTCTCGCCATCTACGAAAGAACAGAGTAGAAAGACAATCAGTGTTTGAGAAACAGAATCGCACGACAAGAAGGAACAAAGTAGAATTTTTCCTAACTCTGTAGCCTCTGGGGGATAACTACAGACGTCTCCGTACAGATCCCTCAGACTCTATCGAGTTTGTCCGTGAGTCGTGAGACCTATGTAGCCTAGTGCTCTGATACCAACTTTGTCACGACCCGGATTTCCCACCATCGGGAGTCGTGATGGCGCCTACTAATAGGAGCTAGACAAGCCAATTAATTTAATACTTCTCTTAACAACGTCAACAACATAAAGAAAAAACGAGACAATTAATATAAAAGCAGAAATCTCAAAACATAAACAACTGAAACCAAGTGCGGAAGTTCAAACACATCTCTACCCAGATCTGGTGTCACTAGCTCACGAACTTCTACAAAATGCTAAATACAAAGTCTGAATAAAAATACAGTACTGTCTGATCCGATACAAAGGAAATCAAACGAAAACAGAGGTGAAGGAGACTCCGGGCCATGCGGACGCCAGCAAGGCTACCTCGGGAATCTCTAGACTGAAGTCAGCTCCCAATGCTCTTACTGCTGTCCAA
This sequence comes from Nicotiana attenuata, assembly GCF_001879085.1. Taxonomy (NCBI): domain Eukaryota; kingdom Viridiplantae; phylum Streptophyta; class Magnoliopsida; order Solanales; family Solanaceae; genus Nicotiana; species Nicotiana attenuata. The sequence continues at coordinate 453,026 of NW_017670729.1, read as the reverse complement.
AAGCTCCTGCTCCGATACTGGGATCTGTGCAAAAAGATACACAGAGTGTAGCATCAGCACAACCGACCCCATGTGCTGGTAAGTGCCTGGCCTAACCCCGGCGAAGTAGTGACGAGGCTAGACATGACTACCAATCAACCTGTGCAGATATATATATATATATATATATATATATATATATATATATATATATATATAAGTACTACAAAATAACAGCGGAAAGTAATAATNNNTATATATATATATATATATATATATATATATATATATATATATATATATATATATATATATATATATAATGAAGACTGGGAGGGGAACATGCTTTTGGGGATAACAGATAAAATAGAACGGTAGGAATAAATAAGGACATCTACAACTGATCTCTTTTAACACAGAGTACGTGGTCGGCGTGCCACACGATCCCATTTCATGATACATAAGTGGTCGGCGTGCCACACGATCCCATTTCATAATATATAAGTGGTCGACGTGCCACACGATTCCATTTCATAATATATAAGTGGACGGCGTGCCACACGATCCCATTTTATAATATATAAGTGGACGGCGTGCCACACGATCCCATTTCATAATATATAAGTGGACGGCGTGCCACACGATCCCATTTCATAATATATAAAGGTTTCCCGGCAAGGGAGCAACAAGTATCAATTCAGCTATCCCGGCAAGGGAGAATAACAAAAACTTACACGTCTCGGCAAGGGAATAATTACATCTCTTTCTCTTTCGTTCATTTCTTACTTCCTAATCATGTCATAATACGAGCCAACGGCCCACGGAATTTACAATTTATATTTCCTCTTCATACTGTTCACATTATGTTGAAACCATCACTTAAGCAAGGATGAGTCACAATAGAATCCCAAATAAGCACGAATAAGGACTCACGGTCATGCTAGACACCGGTGTATAGATACTCGTCACCATGCCTATACACCGTACTCAACATTTAGAAATTAGCAAATAACACTCTAATCCTATTCCCTCAAGCCAAAGTTAGATCAAACACTTACCTCAAATGCTCCAAACTCAACTCAAGCCTCTAATATAGCTTTACCCCTCGAATTCACCACCAAACCGCTCGAATCTAGTCACAAATTACTTGAATGTATTAACAAATGCTACTTGAATCAATTTGAAGGCATGAAAATGAATTTTCCAAAGTTTTGCTCAAAAATTCCCAAAATGCCCCCGGGCCCACGAGGTCAAACCCGAGGTTCGAACCAAAACCCGATTATCCATTCCCCCATGAACTCAGATATATAAGTTATTTTAAAATCGGACCTCAAATTGAGGTCCAAAACTCCCAATTTTAGGAACCCTAGTTCTACCCTAAATTCCCAAATTTCCCCATTAAAATATTTGTTTTGGAGTTGAAATTATGTTTGAAGATTTTAAGGAGTAAAGAAAATAGGTTAGAAATCACTTACCAATCGTTTTGAAGAAGAAGAATCGTTTGGAAAATCGCCTCTTATGTTTTGGGTTTTGAAAAAGTAAAAAATGACTGAAAATCCCGACCTTTTATACCTTTCTGAAGGCTCAGCGCGGACCGCGCAAAAGTGCATGCGCTGAGGAATGGAAGAAAAAGGGGCTCTTTGAACCTACCCAGCGCGGACCGCACGGATTTGGTGCGCGGCCGCGCTGGTGGAATGAACCTGAAGACCTCTCTGAATCTCCCAGAGCGGACCGCGCTGATATGGCACACGGCCGCGCTGGTCGACCTGGGACCACTGGCCCTCTGAACCTAGCCACGCGGACCGCATAAAAATGCACCGCGGCCGCACGGCTTCCAGCGCTGACCGCGCGGATTTGACCGCGGGCACGCTGGGGGACTGCAACTCCTGAACCTGCAATCCTTCAGATGTTTCTAATTCTAAGACCTCCCGGGTCCTACTCAAAACTCACCCGAGCCCTCGGGGCTCCAAACTGATCATACATATACACTCAAAAACATACTACGGACTCATTCGTGCGATTGTATCGCCCAACCACATCATAATTCATCAAATTAGGCCTCAAGACCCATGATTTCCTTCCAATTTCCATGAAACATCACATTTACAGTTTCTAGCTCAAAACACGTCAAATGACGTCCAAATTAAACCAAACTTTACAGCAATTGCTTAGACCATATATAAGACATGTACCGGGCGTCGGAACCAAAATACGAGCCCGATACCGCAGTCTTTTATTCAAATTTCACTTTCCAATTCTTTAATTATTTTCAGAAAATAATTTCACATAAAAATTTATTTCTCGGACTTGGGACCTAGGAATTTGATTCCGGGCACACACCCAAGTCCCATAATTTCCTACGGACCCTCCGGGACTGTCGAATCACGAGTCCGAATCCGTTTGTCCAAAACGTTGACCGGAGTCAAACTTAATCAATTAAAACATCAAAATTTATTATCTTTCTCACAAATTCACATGTAAACTTTCCGGCTACGCGCCCGGACTGCGCACACAAATCGAGGCAACCCCCAAGTGAGGTTTTCACGGCCTCAGAAGTACTGAGTGAGTAGAAATACAGGTGATGACCCTTTGGGTCGTCACAGATATGGGTTTTATATCAATAAACATTCACTTTATTGTGGTATTCTTTTATTTGTGTAGTACAAACTGGAGAATAAAGTGTGTTACTTTTTACATACATATTACCCCGTTACAAGTTGTAGCAATAAAAGATATTAAACCTTTTTCTTTATTTATAGTCTCAATACAATCAACCGCTTTCGCGTATACTTTGGAAACTGAATAAGTTTCTTTAAGACTTACTACAACTTAATACCTTATTGGTAATCAATTGTGTTTCTCCAAAAATAGCAATAATTGGCTCGTTCTGAGCTCTCGATTAATTTGGTACTACCACATATTCATCAACATCCATGTGAATATCTCTTTTAAAGAGAAAGTTATACCATTATGGTTATGATCAAAATTATATGAAAGATCTGTTTCTTGCATTAATGTTGTCTTTTAATAATCACAATGCCAAAATATTTTGGCGTACAATAAGTACGTTACCAATGACCATTTATGCCATAATAATGACATTATTTCCTTATATCATCTCAAACTTCCTCCTAGAGCTGAGTGTGGTATATTCACTACCATTAGCACGTTTATATTCTTCCAAAAATGAATATGTATTAATAAATCACATGTTGTCACATTCACATCATGAATGGAACATAATCATTTATATGTGCTTTACAAAATCTCATGTCAAATCGTTGACAAACATTACTCTCACAGAGTGAAGGATTATTTTGAGAATCCTTATTATTCTCATTATCACAATGATGACGATTATAATTTCGTCTATTACCATGTCCACATCCAGTGATACCTTCATGGTAATAACTTTATCTTCTTTAAGACTTATCACATATTGCTACCAAATCCTCTTAAGGGAATGAGAATGCAGCAAATTTATAGGAAGGCTTTCCACTTCTTGTACTCACGATCATACATGACTTTGATCATGGCAAGACATAAAAAATTTACCACTTCGGGTGGTTATAATTTCTTACAAACTCCATTAGAGTTGTAATCAAAATTTATTTTCTTTGCTTGTATTTAAAATTAAATTATAGAATAAAAGAGAAAAATACGGTAAAATACTTACCTTAAATCCAGAATTAATCATGAAGGAAATTCATAGAACAATTGACAATCATTATGATCAATCCCAAAGCTTCTACTTAATTGGTTAGAGTCTTGTGCTGATAACATGTTATGAAAATAATAAAAGAACAAGAACAATATTGCAGAGTAAGAGGGAGAGAGAATTCTTATTGAATTTGGGATGAATTACAATGGAATAGAACCCTCTATTTATAGGGAGAGAGTGACTTAGCCACCAAGTAATAAACCCTAGAATCTCTCTAAATATAGACATTCACCATAAATAATATTTTATGAATTAAATTGATTTGTTACGCTTCACTATAAAAAATTTAGAGGTCATTCAACTGAGTTATCTCAGCAAGATGGTATATATTAGGGGTGGCAAATGGGCGGGTTGTGCTGAATTTGGGCGGATCAAGATGGGTTAGGACAATAAATGGGTCATTGCCCAACCCAGCCCAAAGTGTACCTGGGCTAAGATGGGCTAGGTCAAGATGGGCTAAACAATGGGTCATAACCCAACCCGTCCAACTTGACCCATGTTTTAGAACCATGCTCATCTTGCATAAAAAGCCTTTTACCTTAAAATATGTAAGTTAAAAAATATTTTGCGGGTGGGGGTGGGAGTGGGGGAGGGCGGTTAGGGTGGGTGGATGGTGCGAAGAAACGAATAAACAGAAAACAGAAAATTAAAAATACAAAAAAAAGGTAAAAAAGAAATTTTTTTGAGGGGGTTTGCGCGCGGGTGTGGGTGGGTGGGGTGGGGGGGAGGGGGTGGGTGGGGGTGCAGAAAAACAAAAATACAGAAAATTAAAAATACAAAAAAAAAATTTGAGGGGGTTTGCGCCGCCGGGTTAGGGTGGTGCAGAAAAACAAAAAAGAAATTAAAAATTAAAAATACAAAAAAGAAAAAAAAAAGTAAAAATTTTTTTTGAGGGAGTTTGTGTGTGTGTGTGGGGGGGGGGGGGTAGGGTGGGTGGGTAGTGCAGAAAAATTAAAAAATAAAAAATTAAAAATACAAAAAAATGTAAAAATGTTTTTTAGGGGGTTTGGCGGGGGGGGGGGGGTAGGTTGGGGTGGTGCAAAAAATATAAAAGAACAGAAAATTGAAAATACAAATAAAAAAGTAAAATTGGGGCAACTAAGTAAATTTTTAGATAAGTTGGGTTGAGATCCCTTTGTTTTGGGTGAGTTTCGTGGATTAGTAGTTGGGCTACTTAATGGGTCAGAATGAGCTATAAAAAATAATGGGTTAACTTGGGCTCAGCCCAAAATGACCCATGAGCTAATATGTATCTAGCCCAACCCATTAATCTCTGAGCGAGTTGGGCGGGTTGATTGAGTTTGGGCTCAAATTGCCACCCTTAGTATATATATATATTAAATAGATTTATCAAATTCTCTTCTTTGATTTTAAAACATTGGGTCTAACTAAGAAGTTTATTTCATTTTCAAAACTGAAAGATGTCTTTGAGACTATGCCACCATTTGCTTGGAAAGTTGGATTTTCAATTTCTTTTGCCCTTTGCCCTTATTTGAAAAGGTCAAGAAAGATTTGAATCTGATACACAAAATAAAATAACAATTTCAACCCTTGTTTTGAATTGGTTTTATTCTTTTCTTTGAATTTTACATTGAATGTTATATTGTCGTCCTTTTCTTTCTTTGTTTTTTATTTTCAGCGTCCTTGTTGTTAAATATCCTTGAAAATTTGAGGAATTAGTATATATTTCTTCTTGAACGATTTTTGTTGCTGAGTTGAGGAATGAATCATTGAGATCCAACTTTATATTCTGTTTACACTCAAAATCGTATTACAATTCAATTTATACGTGGTTTTAAGGATACGCGGATTAATTTGACACAAAATTATAAATTGGATTAGATTGAACAAGTAAAGATAAAATGAATTCAAACCACACGAATAAGACAGTTTCAGCCTTAGTGAAATTGTTCACCCTCGATCCGTGCTTGCTATAGTTAACACTGATGAACAAGTGAAAAAAACTAAATAATAGAAATGATAATATATTGCCTTGGAATGCGTGTTACAACGTGTGTTAAGAAATATCATACTCCCTTTACATAGTAGGAGAGACATACTTTTAGGTACATGTCTATAAAAGGTAAAAAAAAATCTTCTGATTAACTGATTGTCGGCTCCTTATCGATACGTGCCGAGATCCCCGTCGTGATATCCGACCGGTCACGGATATTTTGGCCTTCATTTGGCTATGCTTGACTGTCCAATAATGTTCTTCGAGGTCGTTTGGGGTCAAACCAATCCGAAATTCTGACCCCGATACTCTCGGGGCAGGCGTCATGCCCCCGGATTCCGTCTTGATGAGACTTTCCCCTCGATGTCGGCCCCTTGTCATCATGTCTCGAGCCTGGCTTATCTTGTTGGAGGTCAGGGTACACCTTGAGCTCGATTTTACCCGTATACCGATAGTCCTCTCGTTTCTCGGAGAATAAATTGACGAGAAACGACATGGGCTCCCCGATTCCTTCTTCGATACGTCGTATCAGAAACCATAAAAATGCGAAACATCTCGTCAGTCACGTCATAATGGCATTAAATGCATGTCAGCCGCCGGTCGGCTATTCCTGAATGTGAAACGTCACCAAGTTCCTATAAATACTACCTTCTTTGTTCATTTTCACTTTACATCAAACCTTTTACCTTCGTACCTTCGAGATTTCCACACTCTTCTAGTCGTTTTTACCTCCGTTACTTAAGGTTCTTTGCAAAAGTTTTCACCCATCTTCTTCCCAAGCCAACAAGTCTAATTCTTCAACTTCTTTTTCTTCTTCGTCTTTTCCAGACTTTCCTCTATTTTTACTTTCTACATGAATGACAAAGAATTCCAAAACCGTTCCCCAGAAAGAAACTCCTTCTACTTCGCGGCCGGCCACTATGGTCGAGGCGACCGCTCCGGGCATAGCAGTTGATGAACCAGTAGCTGAACCTCCTTTGAAAATGTTCATCCCCGGGGGATGCTCGGTAAATAACGATTTCAAAGTTGAAAAACCTTCTTCCGTACAGGGTCAGTGCGAAGAGATCTCGAGATACAACTGTTGGATTACCGAAGAGGTCCTCCCTAGTGCTCGAAAAGATTGCAACTGGGCCGAGAAAAACATAGTGGTACCCGACCCCGATTAGTCCATTACCAGCATGTCGAGGGATATCTAAGTGTTTACACTTATCCTGTTACGTTGGGACCGGTGGACCCAGTCATTATAGATTTCCGCAAGAGGTACGAGGTATGCCTCGGTCAGATTCACCCTTCCTCGTGGAGAATTGTAATCCTTCTTTGATTTTTTGTGAAGAAAATTGATTCATGCTGGTTCGCTATGGATCACCTGCTACATTCGTATAGTCCCCGATTATTCCGAGGGGGACTGATAAAGCTTGTGCGCCGAGCCAGAAAAGCCTTGTTCTCTAGTATCAATGAGGACCGGATCGAGGCTGGCAAGGCCGTTTTGTCCGAGTGAGGACTTCGGGCCTGATTTCTGTGGAATGCATGCCATTCCCCGAGAAGTGGAATACTAGACTTAAGTGGAATTTTCCTTCGAATGTTGATTTCATGTTTACTTCTCTTTTTCTTATTGGTATTTGTGATGGTGCAGTCGTTGCTCGGGTTGCATATATTGTCCCTCAACTTAAGGAGTGTAACGAGGATATCGTTTCACAGATGCCCTACTCTGAATGCTCGTGGCGCGAACTCTCGAAGGGTCGTTGGGAGGCCCATTCCCATGGTAAGATCACTTTCCCAATCAGGTTGTGTTATGACTCTCCTTTTATTATCAAGTTCTTATTCCCTTTACTTTCTTTCTCAGGTTTGCCTAAGGACGTCGAGCTTAGGCATCCACTTGGTGGCGAGGACTTTCCCGTTGAGTCTCCTACTCCGGGGCAGGCCGGGGAGAAGAAGTGGAGGAAGTTTCTAAGTTCCCCTAGCTCGGAGAAAAAGAAACCAAGAAGAAGGCTGGTGTGTAAGCCGAAGGAAAGCACCAGTGCCCAAGCACCAACTTCGGACTTGCTCTATCGGCTTAGGTACGAGTCGAGGGGGAAGAGCTCTTTGTGGCCCGTGAGCCGCCTGTGCCCGAAGAACCGGTGACAGCCAAGGTGGAAACAATGGAGGTCAATCCCTCTCAAGTTTAGGAGGCGGGTGCAGCAGTGAGGGCCGAGAACCCTTGGTGCTTCATCATGAGACCTTCTTCCAGTATCAAGACGAGCTGAGCCAACTCATGGCCGAAGTCAAAGAGCTCACTGAGAAGGGAGACATGTACAAACTTCTTAGTGAGCAACGTGAAGGAGAGGCTAATGGCTTTCGAGCTGAGTTGGACACGGCTCAGAAAGAACATGCCGACCTCGTGGAACAGGTAAAAGTCTTTGAAGTTAGTCACGATGAGCTAGACACAGTGACTAACAGTCAGAACCCACAAGTCCAGCAGAAGATTGATCGGATCAACCAGCTCCGGGCCGATATGGATGTAATCAAGGTCGAGGCTGAAGAGTGGAAAGGATATATGGACCGCCTAGCCTCGGAAAAGGAAAATTCCCGTGCGCAATTAGCCTCGGCGGAGGCTCAACTTCAAGTGATGAAGGAGAAGACTGAGGCATGTTCCCAGAATATTGATGAGCTCAAGTCTCAACTGAGCTCGGTTTTCGACGAACGGGAGGCCCTTGCCAAGGATCTCAAAATGACCAAGTCGGTGGCTAAACTAACCAAGCCCAATGCCGACAAGATGGTGGCCCGGTATAGAGCTGATGACGTGGCAGCCCGGGACCTCTTGAAAGACATTACCAAGTATGAGAAGCGACAGTCCCAAAGGGAGGCCCTTGAGGAAGTTCATACTCGGGATTTTAATTTACCGGTCGAGATTGAAAGTGCTAAAAGGCTCGGGGCCGAGAATAAAACGTTGGTGTACCCTGAGGATGAAGAAGACTCCGAGGGCTCCGGCCGATCCGGGGAGGAGAAGACCCCGATGGTCCCGGTGATTAGGCAGCCTCCAGCGAGGACCAGGCTGCTTAAATGCTTTTGTAGATTTTTTGCTTTTTGCTTTCTGTATTATTTTTTTTGTCAAGGTCATTTGGCTTTTGTAAAAATCTTTGTCGAGGCCGTTTGGCCTTTATAAAAATCTTTTCATATATATAAGGCTTTTCCCCTTTAACGAATTTCAAGCTTTGCTTTGTCTTTACGATTACAAAGATATTGAAATCCTTAGCACATAATAATTAGGTCTTGTTGGGTGGTTCGAACATTCCTCATTTCTGATATTATTTTGCTTAAGACTCGTAGGAGGCTCGGTATGACCGGGAGCTTTCCCCAAAGTATTTAGAATATTTTAGATTACAATTTGCCGAGGTAGCCTTTTGAACCGGTTTAGAAATTTTGAAGGCCTTATGTTTTGATTACGTCTCGGACGTCTCCGAGCTGTTCTAGGATGGTCATAGGCCCTTTTAGGTTAGGTGTTGCCCAATGGGCTTGTTACCCCGAGTCATCCGGGCTTAGCCAAGACAATTGTTCCCGAATGGGAAAGGCCGTGGCCGTTAATGTTTGGGCACTGCCTAATAGGCTTTGTGCCCCCGGGATTTGCCATCCCGGGCCATCCGAATCTGCCTTGGACGACAGTCCCCGAGTGAGGTGGCCCTTGGGCTCGATGCCTTTAGCGGACCAAATGTAAGAAAGAGAATTTTTTAAAAGGGGTAGAATATTTATCTACATGGTAGAAACTTCTTTTCATTTTTGTGCGTAATAAACAAAGTTACACATGTGCACAAGCTTTGTGTCACGGCTCGGGCGGTCTATTTGGGCACGATTCATTTGACTGTTTCAACCTTACAATAAATCCTATTGATCGAGCCTAGACTATTTGAACACAAAGTTTCTTTCCATGCTAAAACCATTATCTGAAGGTCACTCCCCCCAGTGTTCGAACATAGATAGCCTCGGATACTCTTAATGTGATCTTTGACATCATTTCATAACTGATCTTCGATTCTAAGTTAGCACGTTCCACTGTTGCCTCATTAAAAATCTTGACGAAAAACCCACTCGAAACAAAACCGGTTCAAGGAAAGGAGAGTGCAATGCGTGCTTTCATGCCTAAAAGTTGCATCGTTCCTTGAATATCACCTGCAAATGTTAGTCTAATCATGTAATTAAAATAAAAGGAATGGGGTCGTACCTTAGCAGTAGTATCGTTTCAAGCGAGTTACGTTCCAGTTGTGCGATAGTCGCTCCCCGTTCTTTGTTCCGAGATTGTACGATCCTTTTCCGGTGATCTCGATAATTTGATATGGACCTTCCCAGTTCGGCCCCAGCTTCCCCTCGTTTGGGTTCTGGGTACTTAGTGTGACCTTCCTTAACACCAAGTTCCAGACATTGAAATGTCGAAGGTTGGCTCTTCGATTGTAATTCCTTTCGATTCGTTGTTTTTGGGCGGCCAACCGGATGAGGGCATCCTTGAGCCTTTCGTCTAATAGTTCCCGGCTCGTATTCATGACTTCATCGTTTGTTTCTCTAGTCATATATCTGAACCTGAGATCCGATTCTCATACTTCGACTGATATTAGAGCCTCGGCTCTATAGACTAACAAGGATGGGGTGGACCCGGTACTCAACTTCGAGACCGTCCGGTATGCCCAAAGTACTTCGGGAAAGATTTCCTTCCATTTTCCTTTAGCGTTGGTCAACCTTTTCTTGAGATTCTGGAGTATGGTCTTGTTCGTGGACTCCGCTTGCCCATTCCCACTAGGGTGGTAGGGTGCTGATAAGATCCTTTTGATCTTCAAAAAACTTGCTTACTTTGATGCTGATGAACTGCTTCCCATTGTCGCACACGATTTTGGCCGGCATTCCGAACTGGCATATTATGTGGTCTCAGATGAAATCATTGACTTCCTTTTCCCTAACTTTCTCAAACGCCTGGGCTTCCACCCATTTAGAAAAATAGTCAGTCATAAACAATATAAATTGAGCCTTACCGGGTGCCTGTGGAAGGGGGCCGACGATGTTCATTCCCCATTTCATGAACGGCCAGGGTGACAACATCGAATGCAACAGCTCCCTGGGCTGGTGAATCATTGGAGCATGCCTTTGACATCCGTCACATTTCGTACGAACTCCTTTGCGTCATTTTTCATGTCTATCCAGTAGTAGCTGACTCTTATTATTTTCCTAAATAGTGATTTGGCGCCCGAGTGATTTCTGCAGGTGCCTTCGTGGGCTTCCCTTAAAACATACTTGGCATCTCCTGGTCCTAGACATATCGTGAGTGGGCCATCGAAAATTCTGCAGAACAGGGTACCATCTTCTGACAAGCTGAACCGGGCCGCCTTTGTACGCAGAGCCCTCGACTCTTTAGGATTCGAGGGCAGCTTTTCGATCTTCAAATACTCTACATAATTGTTTCTCTAGTCCCAAATTAGGTTTGTTAAGTTTATATCGGCGTGACCTTCTTCCACCACCGATCTCATGAGCTGTACTACCTCTCCCGAGTTGATCTCATCGTCGTTGACTGACGATCCCAAGTTAGCGAGAGCATCAGCCTCGCTTGTTTGATCCCGAGGCACATATTGTAGGGTCCACTCCTTGAACCGATGTAAAGTTACGTTTAATTTATCCAGGTATCTCAACATTCGTTCCTTCCTGACTTTAACCCATTAACTTGATTCACCACAAGAAGGGAGTCACACTTAGCTTCGATCACCTCTACCCCCAAGATTTTGCCTAATTCGAGACCTGCGATCATGACCTCATACTCGGCCTCGTTGTTAGTCAAATTTGTAGTCCTAATAGATTGTCTAACTACATTTCCTAATGGTGACTTGCATACGATGTCATGTCCGGACCCCTTTGCATTCGAGACATCATTCGCAAAGAGGGTCCAGATTCCCGAGGAAGTCTCGAGTTCAACAACAATTTTCTTTCGACCTCGGGCATTATGGCCGACGTAAAGTCAGCCACGAAATCTGCCAAAATTTGAGATTTGATGGCGTTCCGGGGTCGATATTCTATATTGTACCCGCTGATTTCCACGGCACATTTGGCCAATCGTCCCGAGAGTTCGGGTTTGTGCATTATGTTCCTCAATGGGTAAGTAGTTACAACACATATAAGGTGGCATTGAAACTATGATTTTAGCTTCCTAGAGGCTCTTAGCAAATCGAGCGCTTTTTCTAGGTGAAGATACCTAGTTTTGACCTCGCCTAGAGTTCTGCTAACATAATAGATAGGGAATTGCGTACCTTCTTCTTCCTGGACCAGGACTTCGCGTACTGCCACCTCGAATACTGCCAAGTATAAGTACAGTTGTACGTCTACCTTCGGAGTGGTGAAGCAAAGGTGGGCTTGAGAGGTACCGTTTGAGTTCCTCCAAGTCTTGTTGGCATTCTGGAGTCCACGAGAAGTTATTCTTCTTCAACAATGAGAAGAACCGATGGTTCTTGTTGGAGGATCTTGAGATGGATCGACCCAAGACGGCTATGCGACCGGTTAACCTTTGAATGGCTTTGACGTTGTCCATAATAGTGATGTCTTCAATGGCCTTGATCTTATCGGGGTTAATCTCGATCCCCCGGTTGGATACCATGAATCCAAGAAATTTCCCTGACCCGACTACGAACCCACATTTCTCCAGATTCAGCTTCATATTGTACTGCTTCAATATTGTGCTGCTATTAAAGATCTTTCGTTTTTGAGCCGAGGGTCTCCCAGAAACAACCTCTCTACCCTCATGGGTAGGGGTAAGGTCTGCGTACACTCTACCCTCCCCAGACCCCACTCGTGGGATTATTACTGGGTTGTTGTACTGCTTCAATATGTTGAAGGTTTCCTGGAAATGTTTTAAATGGTCCCCTGCTCGCAAGGACTTAACTAATATGTTATCAATGTAAACCTCTATTTATTTCCTATTTATTCTTCGAACATGCGATTTACTAAGCGTTGGTAAGTGGCGCCGGTATTTTTTAGTCCGAAGGGCATTACGTTATAGAAGTAGGTACCATACTTAGTGATGAAGGATGTTTTTTCCTGGTCGCCCAAGTCCATCCGAATTTAGTTGTACCCGGAATAGGCATCGAGAAAACTGAGAATCTCGTGGCAGGCCCTTGCATCGATCATGCGATTGATATTGGGGAAAAGGAAAGAGTCCTTAGGGCATGCCTTATTCAAATCTTTATAGTCTACACACATTCTTAATTTATTCCCTTTTTTAGGGACTAACACTATGTTAGCTAACCAATCAGGGTATTTAATCTCCCGAATCGACCCTATTTTAAGGAGTTTAGATACCTCGTCTTTGATGAATGCATGTTTGACTTCGGACTGAGGTCTCCTTTTCTGTTTGATTGGATGAAACTTCGAGTCTAGGCTCAGCTTGCGAGTGGTTATTTCCTGAGGGATCCCTATCATATCAAGGTGGGACCAAGCGAAACAATCCACGTTAACTATAAGGAATTGAATGAGTTTTTTCTTGAGCTCGGGACTTAACCCCTTGTCCAGGTACACTTTACGATCGCTCAAAATGCTCGATCAATACGACTTGCTCCAGTTCCTCGATCGTTGACTTGATGGCGTCGGAATCATCGAGGATTGTGAAGGACCTGTGGACCCCGTAGTCGTCGTCTTCATCGGTCCCCTTCTTCTCGGGTTGTATCGAGGATGGTGTTGGTAATTTCTATTTGGTTTCTTCCTTGGCGACCGAACCCGGACTTTTTGTCGTTGTAAGTGCGGATATCGGGATCACCTCTTCGACCGCAAACATTTCCTTTATGGCTGGTTGTTCTTCGTAGATTGTTTTAATCCCCGGCGTTGGGAATTTTAACACTTGATGCAGAGTCGAGGATATTGCCCTTATGTTGTGGATCCGTGGCCTCTCGAACAGAACGTTGTACCTCATATAACTTTTGATTACATAGAACTTTGCTTCCTGGATGGTCCCGATGGTGTTCACCGGTAATGTTATCTCCCTTTTGGTAGTTTCACATGCCATGTTGAATCCGTTTAGAACACGGACTGCAGGCATAATTTGATCTTTTAGATCGAGTTGTTCCACGACCCTCGATCTGATGATGTTGGCCGAGCTACTTAGATCAATTAACACATGCTTAACTCGAGATTTATTTATGAGTACAGATAATAACAGTGCATCGTTGTGGGGCTGCACGATCCCTTCTACGTCTTCGTCATCGAGTGACAAGGTTCCTTTGGGCACATAATCCCGAGTCCGTTTTCCCTTGTGATAGATACTTTGGTGCTCTTTAACGTCGGCCCCTGGGAATGTCGACCACACCGATGATCATGTTAATGATGTGCTGAGGTTCTTCCTGCTCAACCTGTTTATTAGCATCTCTATTCCTGAATTGATTCTTAGCTCGTTCGCTTAGGAACTCTCGGAGATGCCCGTCGTTGAATAGCTGAGCTACTTCCTCCCTTAATTGGCGAAAATCCTCTATTCCGTGGCCGTGGGTGCCATGATATTTTTACATTAGGTTAGGATCCCTTTGGGCTGGATCAGACTGTAGAGGTCGAGGCTATTTGGTGTCTTTGATGCGTCCGATGGCGGATACGATGACGGCGGCTCGGACGGCGTTAAAGTTGTATTATGAAAGCCTTGGTGCTTCCTTAGGCCCGATGGGCCTGTCAAAACTATTTTTGCTCATGAGTCCCTGGTTGTTCCGACCTTGATCACTCTTCCTTTCATTCCTCACTGGGTTTTGCCTAGATACGTTACCTCTTCGGTCCCCGTTGTATAGTTGATAACGATCCCTGCTCGATCTTGGTTCATGATCGATGTCTTTCTTAACTCTATCGACGGCTCGGATGGGATAAACGGACCCGAAAGGGGCCCCAAGTTGATCATCTTCAACCCTGATTTTTGATTGGTACTGGTTAGGTACATTGGCCCAAGTAACAGCTGGATATTCTATCAGATTTTATTTCAATTAATGTGAAGCCAACGAGCTTCGAACAATTAGTCCCTGGGTGAAGGCTTGAACGGCCCAATCGTCCGCGACCAGAGGCAAGTCCATTCGCTCCATTTGAAACCGGGACACATATTCTTCGAGCATCTCATTGTCCCTCTGTTCTACTTTGAAAAGGTCTAACTTCCTGTTTTTGACCTTGTTAGCCCTGGTGTGTGCTTTCACGAAGGAATCTGCAAGCATAGCAAACGAGTCAATAGAATTAGGAGGTAGTTTGTGATACCATATCATATCTCCCTTTGACAGAGTCTCCCCGAACTTTTTCAGCAGGGAAGACTCGATCTCGTCATCTTCCAAGTCATTCCCTTTGATGGCGCATGTGTAAGAGGTCATATGCTCGTCTGGGTTTGTTGTTCTGTTGTACTTAGGAATCTCGGGCATGAGGAACTTCTTAGGGATAGGCTTCGGATCTGCGCTCGGAGGGAAAGATTTTTGAACAAACTTCTTGGAATCCATGCCTTTTAATATCGGCGGTGCTCCTGGTATTTGATCGACCTTGGAATTGTAGGTTTCTACTTTTTGCATTGGCTTCGATTTTCTTCTCTCCCGATTGTACCCGTTTTGTCAGCTCCTTGAGCATTTTTATGATCTCGGGGTTGATCCCGGATTCACTTTTATTTGGTCTCTCCATGATCGGTTCATCTCTGTCAGTGACTTCCCAGGATGCCTCGAGCTCAATCCTGCTCAGGGCGCGGCTTTGATTCTGGAGTTGGGCTATTGCTGCATGTTGAGCCTGTAACATTTCGAAGATTACCTCCAAGTTGATCCCATCATCTTAGCCGCCGTGTGTATTTTGTGCAATCGATTAGACTTCTCTGTGGATGCTGTTCTCAAGATCAGTAGGTAAATTTGCATTTATGGCCACATACGAGCTAGCGTCGATTGGGTCTGCAACTGGAACTCCGTTGTTGTCGATGGGGGGGGGGGGGTACCTCATTACCGGGTGCTACATTGTCATTCTCGCCATGCTGGCCGGATTCAGCATTCACGTTTAGAGGGGCAGCCCGAGAGTTCGAGATTTCAATATTTTAACCTGAAATCAAAGATACTCCAAAGAATAAGTGTAAAATAGGGTGTCTTATAGAGGTTTGTATCAAATAACCACTATTATCCTCAGCTCCACGGTCGGTGCCAAACTTTTAAGCTCAAAATCGGATGACAATTGAATTTGTAAGTAATTTTAAGGATACACGGATTAATTTGACACAAAGATACAAATTATATTAGATTGAAAAAGTAAAAATAAAATGAATTCAAACCACGCGAATAAGACAGTTTCAGCCTTAGCGAAATTATTCACCCTCGATCCGGGCTTGGTATAATCAACACTGATGAACAAGTGAAAAAGCTAAATACTAGAGAAAATGATAATATAGTGCCTTGGAACGCATGTTACAATGTGTGTTAAGAAACATCATGCCCCCTTTATATAGTAGGGGAGTCCCACTTTAGGTATAAGTCTATAAAAAGTAAAAAAATCTTTTGTTAACTGATTGTCGGCTCCTTATCGATACGTGTCGAGATCCCGCCGTGATATCCGGCCGGTCACAAATATTTCGGCCTTTCGTTGGCTATGCTTGACTGTCCGATAATGTTCCTCGAGGTCGTTCAAGGTCAAGATCTATCCGAAATTCTGACCCCGACATTCTCGGGGCTGACGTCATGACCCCGGATTCCGACTTGATGAAATTTTCCCCTCGATGTTGACCTCTTGTCATCATGTCTCGAGCCTGGCTTATCTTGGTGGAGGTCAGGTCCACCTTGAGCTTGTGAGCTTGATTTCACCCGTATATATATTCTTTAATCATTTTAGTGCATATTAGTTTTTTTTCTAATTTAGGAGGTTAACAATTTAAAGTTTTATGTAACTAAGGTTCATTTTAATACAATTATATAATAAATTTTATTTCATTACAATTGAATTTTTATAAAGGCTAACTAGGAAAACAAAATTTAAAGAAAAATAAAATAAAAGAAAAAGTTACAAAAGCATATTATCATCTTCGTTTGTAGAAAGTTAAAGGACATGATATGACATAGATTTTACTTGAAATTTGTAAACCGTGCCACTAAAGTTATGCACTATTTTTATGTATATTTTCACCTTTACCTTTTGATGATCCAAATAAAAAAGTTTAACTAATATACGGTAATCGTATAATTTTTCTTACACAATCATAGAGAAGAGCTAAAATGACCTATTTACACTGTCAATATACAATCAGACATTCAGCTCTATAATAATATTTCATTATAGCGGCTAAGTTATTGTTGGAACTAAATTTTCATGTTTTGTAATACTATATATATACTCTATAATAACATTATGCTATAGCAACGATAATATACCAAACGACGTCATTATAGAGAGGTGAACAGTGGACTAAATGTAAGTTCAGTCTATGGCATGTTCAGATAAGGATTGTCTCGCATATGTGCTAAAAGGAAAAGCGGATATGTAAGTTGGAATTAAGAATGAATAGGTGCATGTTTATTGAATATCCATGAAAACGAACGGAGTTTTATTTTATTGTCCTAAAGAAAATAAGGCAATTGTTAAAATAAATGCATTTTTCTAGATAAGGACTGTTTAATAAACCATGTTCCTAGAAATAACTGTGTATAAGTTACACTCTCAAACAAAAAAGCAAATACTATTGTTTTCTTTGGAATCATTTGGTACGAGGGATAAGGAATAATTGATCTCGGGATTAAATTTGATATGAGTTTATCCCACATTTGATTGGGATGAATCGCAGTATAACTAATCTCAAAATTAATTTTCTAGAGATTATAGTATAAGATAACAGTCTTCGGAATAATTAATTAGGTAATAACTTGTTTCCAACCAAGCGACCCATTTAGGAATAAACAAGAGTGAGAGGGTAAAAATGAAAAAATAAAGGATCAAAGGCAAATGGGTAAAAATGGAAGTTTCTCCTTACTAACGGTGAAAATTTAATTCCTTACAAATAACAGTTGGTAGTTGGAATTAGCGGTAACTGTTTTATTTCAAAGTTCCGTACAAACCGCTTTTTTCTCGAGATAGTAAAACAGTTAGCGTTGCAGAAAATTTCTCTTCTAAAATTATTGCATTTCTCCACCACCATAAATCTCTCAAATTACGAGCTTTTACCGTGTTTTTAGCTCACCCCATTTTTCTTTACAACCGCAAATATTATCTCCTCTTTCCCAAAATATCATCCCATTAGCATCTCATTTTTCTTCTTTTCTTGTATTACCATACAAATTTTAGAAGCTGTTCTTTGGTTTTACCAAACCAAATTTCAAATACCATTGATACACAAAGGTGAGCAGGGTGATAATAATTCTTGAATAAAATAAAAATAAGTTTGTGGGGTTAAGTTTTTTGACATAATGCTCTCAAGAATTGAAGTGGAGACTTGGCGTAACTGTTAAAGTTGTTAACTAGGAGGTCATAGATTTGAGCCGCAGAGACAGCCTCCTGCAGAAATGCAGGGTAAGGCTACATGCAATAGACCCTGTGGTCCGGCCCTTACCCGGACCCGCGCATAGCGGGAGCTTAGTGCACCGGGTTGCGCTTTGCTCTCAAGAATTGGATATTTATGAGCTAAAGTACTCATTTTTAGATGCTTTTTTTGCTGAAGTTTTGTTTCCTTGAATTTTGACAGATAAGAAGATAACGAGGTTTTCGATCAAATTAAGCATATAAAGAGGGTAGGAGGTGTTTATAAGACAGTTAAGTTCCTCTCTTTTAAACATAAAGAGAGGGACCATATGAATTCATTGATATAATCTGTTTGCTGTTCCTCTTCAAGTGCATTGAAAAATGAGCTCAGTATATGGGGAAGAGGCATCTCAATATGGTGATGATCAAGGATCAGGTGCACATGAAGAGAAGATCTTTGTTGCTGTTAGATTAAGGCCTTTAAATGAGAGGGAAATTGCGAATAACGATGTCTCGGATTGGGAATGCATCAATAACACCACAATTCTGTATAAAAATGCTCTATCTGAACGTTCATTGTTTCCAACTGCTTGTGCGTATGGTAAGTTTTTTTCTTGCCATCTTTCTTGAGTCGAGGGTTGATCGCAAAACAGCCTCTCTACCCTCCCAGTAACGTCTGCGTACACACTAACCTCCCCAAACCTCACTTGTGGGACTTCATTGGGTCTGTTGTTGTTGTTGTTGTTGTCATCTTTTTAAATATTTTTGAATCGAAAAGATTATTTCCTATATGCACGAAAAAGGGTGGCAAGTAATCAAGATTTTACTCAATTTCATTGTAGCAATAGCATGAATAAATTAGGGCAAAATTTTGCCCGTCCGCCAAAACTAATTTCATTCGCTAGCCAAAAAGTGTATATAATATATATATATATATATACTAATATATAATATATATATATATATATATATATATATATATATATATATATATATATATATATATATATATATATATATTATATGTATATAGTACACATATATACAAAAAATACACGTTTTATCGGCTATTGTTTTAAGAAGCAGCTAAAAATATACATTTCTCTAAATTTTATTGAATCCTCTAGCACCAGGAAAAGAAGTTAGCTATGTGATTTTCTAAGAAATATTCTTTTTGAGCTCTTTCTTGAAAATTTTCAAGTTTTTAACACTAAGTAAAGCATCTTAAACCAGTGTCATTGTGTCAATCATGCATTTTTTCGCAATAGTTTCTTCTGGTGCTATTCTTCATATGTTTTCCTCCTTAAAATCGGTATATGCGATGGAACAGACAGAGTATTTAGTTCAGAATGCTCCACAAGGCAAGTGTATGAGGAGGCAGCCAAAGGAGTTGCTCTATCAGTACTTAGTGGTTTTAATTGTAAGTACTAATCCTTGTTCACTGTCCATTTTCTACCCTAAGTCATGTCGTTGCAGCAATACTTAGTAAAATGTCGTTGCAGCAAGTATTTTCGCGTATGGGCAGACAAGTAGTGGAAAAACATATACTATGTCTGGGATCACTGAATACACATTAGCTGATATATATGATCATATAAGCAAGGTGTGTAAAGTTTCCTATGCTCCTATGTAATTCATTTACAAACTATGTATGTCATTCGGAATGTCTAATGCTTTAAGGTGCATTTTTATTTTCCAATTTTTTTTTTTTTTTTTCAGAATGATGACCGAGAATTTACACTTAAATTCTCTGCAATGGAGATATACAATGAAGTTGTTAGAGACCTTCTAACCCCAGATGATACTCCACTTAGACTCCTCGATGATCCAGAGGTAAATGAATATACGTTTTAAGCATATGATTAAGTTTTGTTTTATTCACAGACGAGGCGATATTATGCAAGTAATTGTACTCTTTCTTTTTGCACAGAGAGGGACTGTAGTTGAAAAACTTACAGAGGTAACATTGAAGGACTGGAACCATCTAAAGGAACTGTTGTCGGTATGTGAAGGTAAAAGGGCTGAGACTGCTATATTGGTAATGTTCCTGCAAAAAGATTGCATATAATATAACTTAAATTTCACCATTCTTGTAGCTCAAAGGAAAATAGGAGAAACTGCTCTAAATGAAATGAGCTCAAGATCTCACCAGATTCTGCGTTATGTGAGTATAACAGTTACAAGATTGCTTATGTATCATAACATAAGGAGATACATTATTTTCTTGACTTGGCCAAACAAATGATCTTATTGCAGACAGTTGAAAGTACCGCTAAGAAATTTGTTGGCTTTCAAAATTCAAGTACTCTGACTGCTGCTGTGGTAAGGAAAATTATCTCTGACATTAGTTCCTATTAAAATGAGCGACGGACAATACTTTTGTTTTTCTTTCCTGTAGAATTTTGTTGATCTTGCTGGAAGTGAGCGTGCTTCTCAAACCTTATCGGCAAATGTCAGATTGAAAGAAGGCAGCCACATCAATCGCAGTTTGCTAACTCTTGGAACTGTTATTCGAAAATTAAGGTTGACACATAACTACAGTTTCCTAGTTACAGCTTCAGATAAATTTTCTGTTCATTAACTTAGTCTTACATTTGGATCAGCAAAAAAGGAAATGGACACATACCTTTCAGAGACTCGAAGCTGACACGTATACTACAGAATTCCTTGGGAGGCAATGCCAGAACTGCCATCATTTGCACCATGAGTCCTGCACATAGCCACGTTGAGCAATCGAGGAACACTTTACTGTTTGCAACTTGTGCCAAGAATGTCATTACTAATGCTAAAGTCAATGTAGTAATGTCAGAGAAGGCACTAGTGAAACAATTACGAAAAGAACTAGCTAGATTGGAGGCTGAGCTGAGGAATTTATCGGCGCTTGCTGCCTCAGGTGGATCTGCAGACGCACTGAAAGAAAAGGAAGCTCTGATAGAAAAGGTAGTAAACAGTTATCTAACTTCAATTGCTTGAACTTCGAACTACGTATAACGTCTTTAATTCAAGACAAGGCATCTATAACCTAGTCCCTATTTGAACGGTGATGCAGATGAGCAGAGAAATAAGGGAGTTAACCGAGCAGCGCGATCTTGCTCAATCTCGTGTTAACAATATGACAAGTTCAGGGTCATGGGTATGTAGTTAGTCTTGAAATAAGGTCATAAACTATTCAATACATACTAATACATCAAAAGGAACTTAATCGTTTTCTCTCTCCTGTAGACTGAACTGAGTAGTGTGTCATCTCCGGATAAAGTCCAGTGGATGGATGACTATGCAGCATCAGAAGTATCGGAATGTGTATATCCTTTTCGTCCTGACGGATACGAAGGCCTTAATAATTCTAACAAGCTAAGCGAACAGATTCCTGACCCTCCAGAAGATCAGTTTCTCTGCGATGACACCTCACCGAGGCTGTTTATTGAGAAGTATTTTGGACCAGATCCATGTAAAGGATGGGAAAACATTGCTCAAAGAACTGTTCCAAATTTGGAAGATAACTGCAAGGAAGTTCAATGTGTTGAAGTGGATTCTAACGCGAACAATACAAGCTCTGATAAACATTCATCACCTCGAAAGGGAGATCAGGAATCAGGTTCCATTGACATAGACCACAATCTAGCCGGTGAACAATCTTCTTCTTCCGACACAGATTCTTCTGACTCAAATAACTTACCTAGGAGCAGAAGCAGTGAAGCAATAATCGTTAACGTTCCAGTAGTAAAAGGGTCTGAAATAGCAAAAGAAAATGGGGGTATATTAAGCGAGTCTGAGAAAGAGTTATGTACAATAAAGAATGATCTTGAGGAGAAGCCTTCTCAGCCGGAGGTTGCTGCTGATAGTGTTAAGGTGTTATCAAAAGAACAAAACCATTGTTTTACGATTGAAGTAAAGCTCAAAATGAAAGGTGATGATAGTGAGAATATTTCTGCTGAGGAACTCAAAAAGTCAGGTGAAGATAGTGAAAAAATTTGTACTGAGGCTGAGGTTGCCAAATCTGTGCCTGAGAAGCAATCAGATGATAATTTGGTGAGTATCTAACTTGCTGTTTGAGCTTAATATCTAGAATTACACATCCCCCTTAGAACAAAAAGCCTTAAAACTTCTTCTGATGTAATTCTTGATCAATACATACTTACAACAACAACTACTACGCCTCAGTCCCAAACAAGTCGGGTCGGCGATATGAATCCTCACTTTTTTCATTAAGCTCAACTCATATCATGAACATTACCAAAATGTAATAAAAGTGAACCTGAAAAATAAGATAAATATATACATATAAATGATAGTAATAATATTATAAGTATTCATCATGAATTGGCAAGTTTTACACTGGCTATCAGCCTACCGCAACCCTTCTCCTTTATCCGCGCTTGGAACCGGCAATGTGAGCAAGCTCACACAGGCGTAGTTTTCATGATCAATACATATTTTGATAAATGTGTTAGAGACCATAAGAAACAAGTTTAAGACGGTCAAAGTCCATGTCTGCACTTAATTATTTCAACATCAACTTTGGCATTCTTCACTTACTATAGAATTTATTTTCTCTTGCTAGGTCCAGGATAATGAGCCAATCTCCAAAGAGTTGGGAAACTTTATAGGTGATTCCGTGAATTCAGAAAACGAATCGGAGTTATCTCCTTCCAGACAATCGACGGAATTTGAAAAACAAAGGCAAGAGATAATAGAACTATGGGATGCATGCAATGTGCCCCTAGTTCACAGAACATACTTTTTCCTACTCTTCAAAGGAGATCCAACTGACTCAGTTTACATGGAGGTGGAGCTAAGAAGACTTTCCTATTTGAAGAATGCATTCTCTTTAGGAGCTAAAGTTGTGAAAGATGGTCAAATTTTCTCACAGGCAGCAAGGTACTCATTATACCTTTTTATTTCCTGCAGTTTTTGGAGATTTCTTGCATGGGCTGCTGTGTCTTGAGTTCTTGTTCCAATTTCACAAGCAAGGAGACAAGACAAGCTGTAGTATATCACTCATTTAACATAGGGAAAACGGTCAAAAATACCCTTTTACTATTCGAAATATCTTAATTTTACTCTCCATTATACTTTAGGGTCATTCATACCCTTCCATTAGCAAATCGTCTCGTATTTGCCCTTGAAGAAAATGGAGATCCAACCTGAAGTATAACGGAGTGTAATTTTAAACCACGTCAGAAGTAGAGAGGTAAATTTGGACCTTTCTCCCCAAGTACTTGACACGTGGAGTCCATTTAGTCCACGCTAGAGTTCCGTTAAAGTCAAGGGCAAATACGAGACAATTTGGTAACCGCAAGGATATGAATGACCCTAAAGTATAACGGAGAGTAAAATTCAGATATTTCGTATAGTAGAAGGGTAAATTTGGACGTTTTCCCTTTAATTTAACAACCATGTAAAACTTCTTCTATCTGAAAGTGATAAAAATTGATGCAAATGTATTCTTATCCTTTGAACAGTTTAAGTGCTTTGAATCGCGAGAGGGAGATGCTGAGCAAGCTGCTTCTTAAGAAGTTTCACTCAAAGGAGAGAGACAGCTTATATCAAAAATGGGGCATTGATCTAAAAACTAAAAAGAGAAGACTCCAACTGTGCCATAAGTTATGGAAAGATACCAAAGACATGGATCACATTACAGAGAGTGCAGCACTTATCTCAAAATTAGTTGGATTCGAAGCACAGAACGAAGTTCCAAAAGAGATGTTTGAACTTAACTTCTCACCAGGGCCAAAAAATCTCAGGTCTTTCAGCTGGAAACCAAGAAAGCCTATGTGATCAAAAGCAAAGATTTTAAGGATTATTTGAAGCATTGTAGTAGCTTCAAGATGAATTGACCCCTCAATTCATGTACATTTTAGAAGTTTAACCTCTCTGTAGTATCTAAATATACACAAAAGGTGTCCCATCTGTATACTTAATTAACCCTCCCCCTACTCGTTATCGAGCTTTATTAATGTACATTATGTAAATTCAATCCACAACCTCGAGATCTCAAGTTCAGACAGTCATCCTTGTATGTAGATATAAGTGGAAGATATATATTGCAGCTTATATGTAAAATAAGGAACTCAAAATCATTGGGACAGTATAGGAGAATTGTCTTCAAAAGACATCTTATCTGCAGTTTTTTGTTTTGGTTGGAATATAAACCCACGTAACCTTCTTTTCTCTTCTCCTTATCTGTTCTTTTTGGTAAAGAGAGCCTCTTAGAGCAGATAGCTCCAGCCAATATGTATATCAGGTTACCTTTTAAATATTTGACTAAAATTTACTAAATGATATTATATGTGATTCTGTAACATCTTAAGAAATATTTTTACATTTAAAGATATTAAAATATAAATACTCGTTAGGCTTAAGTCCAGTAAATTGGAGCTTACACACACCCCATGATGAATAAAAGACGTACGCCTCTGCTTCTTAAAAAAGAGGTCAGCCCTTGGGAAGTATAACATTTATCTCACATAAATCCTGGTCATTTTCCTGACTACACTCAGCAATTCTATGATCCAAACAAGATACATTATAATTGGCCAACACTAACCATTTACCGGACTTTTGAGAGTAAAGCAAAATAAACAAAAATAATGCACTTTACACGTAATTTTGTCTAAATATACATCCGTTATCGTGATTTAAGAACGGCTCCTTCCACAATTTTCCAACCAGAATTTGCCCAGGACATCTCATACCTAGTTGTATAGGTAGTACTGTATGAGTCATTGTGCTCCGGGTGGGCCATATCAGTTAAGCTTGCCGATTCTTCAAGAGTAGCTTCCACAATAGCACGCCGGCCATCAACTGAGACAGTCACGCTGTCAATGGTAAGGTTTAAAAGCTCATAGTCCCAAAACCAGCCATGCTGGGCAATTTCTGTTGCACGATCTGTCCAAATCTTCAGCATCTGACCATCCAAAACCTGGCAGTTTGAACAATAATGTCAGGCCAGCCGCAAACATGACGCCAGATATTGCAAAAAGAAGTGGATAAACTGCAGTCGAACAACAGCCAAAATAGTACAGTTACCATGTACAATACTAACCCCTGCTTTGGCAGGAATTAAAGTCTATTCAGAATTATTCCTTAAATTTTGGTACAGTAGTTATTCCAAAATGGTTCAATTTGATTTTAGTGGCAATCAAGTTTCGACATAAGCAAACTTAAAATATAAATCCTTGGAATCTAGTACTAAATTGTAGCACAAAAAACCAACCTACGTCTAACCTATATATTGCTTCAACAGAAAAAAGAATATATCCATGCTACACATTCTCAGTATCTCATTAGTAAATATTCATACAAGTTAAAGAGATGAGGCACCATTAGTAACTTTGAAGACTACTCAGAAGTCAGTGGTGGAGGTAGGAACCATGGATCATTGTTGCCCAATTATAGACAGCGCAACCAATTGATCCTCAAGTCTGAAACAAGGAAATCCAAAGGAGAAGGTTCTTGAGCCAGCTTACAACCAAATGGAGGGCAGACGCGACAGACTCAGATGCATACTATTTGGACACATGCCAAACTACAAGTCCTCTTTTCTCAATTTCTTCCAACATTTGAAAACTTGTATAATTCTTTTGCAAACCAAGACGTATTACTCCTATTCGAGTCTCGAAAGAGCAAATTCAGTCCTTTAACATAGACATTTTATGAGGATGCTGCAAGACTAGGTATAGACATAGACATTTTATGAGGATGCTGCAAGACTAGGTATAGACATTTGTTTTTGTTTCTCTTTTTGTTTTTGTTTCTTCTTTTTTTCTTTGTTTTTGAGAAAGGTAACAGTTGTGTTGTATTTGTTCTTTATTTAAGTAATTTAATCTCCAAAGGTCTTTCTTAGTCTCCATTTTGTATGGGTTTTTATATGTTCTATTTGGTTGTTCATAAACATAATTTTTTCTTTTCTGAATGGGCTCTTCATAAACATAATTGTGGGAAGACTATGGGTGACACAAGAATTGTACTAATTGGTGTCCCTATTCATGTTATACGATAATTTGCAGTCTTCCTCATCTCTCATGCGATGCCATAGCTGGTGACTGAGTCACTTAGGTAGCGGCAACTATTATAAACAATGTCACAGATTTCTGCACTCCTCCTGGCTGAGGTTCTAAGTGAGGAATCTGTTCAATTATTTGCTAATGAAGCCTAAGCCGGACGGAAAGAAATGCGGTAAGGTTTGATTAACGCGAAGTGGCAAACTAGGCTTTTCAGGCAGCCGCATCTAGTGGAGTGTGTCTACTGTCAGGAAGGCCTATTGGCTTTCAGGTTTCGTTGTCCTTGCATGTCATTCTAGCAAAACATGAATCAACACTATAAAAGAAAGGCATTATATATTCATTACCTCTGACAATTTGTTGAGACAATGATCAGGTCCAAGAGACTGGGATTTGATATTCTGCCACATCCTAACCATACTTTCTGCAAGCCTTGCATCCATTCTAGGAACCTCAAGAGGATTTTCAACTAGTGTGGCACCTGCAGTAACAGGTAAAATTTCTGATATCCAAAAGAAAGGGAAAGTTGGAGGAAGAAAGCAGGAGTGCTTAGCCCCTTACTCAAAAAGTGAAAAGAAGTCCAGCATTAAGAATTTATAATACTAATAGAAGAAGATAGCTTTTATATCTTTATAAGAGAGCTTTACAGCAACCACTTATAACATATTATAAAGAAGATATTTCCTCTCGAGACCAAGCTGCTAAATGTAGCAGCAGAGAAAATAAAAAGAGAATGGCACCATGGGTCATATTTTGCCAACTATGAGAGTTACTAAGAACCAAAAGTGATCAGTGAGTCATACCCACATTGATGACATCCGAGGCAATAGCTGAACCAGTACCCTTAAGTCGAACAGAAGACCCATGTTTGAAGGAAGAAAGCTTCAATCCAACCAAAGTCAAGAATCCAACTGCCACTCCAGCACACATAATCTTCACGGTTGCATCTTTTATTTTGTCGGTTATCGCATCTTGCTCCTGATAACCAGAAGGAATTCTCTCAGGATCCTCAACTGACGTGATAAAATTATTTTGATCACGAAGCTCTACAGGATCCACAAATGGCTTAGCGATATCAAATTCGTTCATCTCATTGTCGCCATATCGTCTTACACTGCCTTCCCCATCACCAGCAGGAAAAACTTTCTGTAATGCCTGAATAGCACTAGCCTTAACACTATCTAGCACAGCTGTAGCTTCAGCTCCAATCCTTGCAATAGCTGCCGCAGCAGCTAAAGGTGACGCACCACCGCCTTCCAGCCTTTCTAAATATCTTAAAACAGTAGGGTCATCATAATAGTCTCCAAGCTTGAAAATGATATCTTGTGTCTCTCTAAATCTGGGAAAGACCACTTCCATCAACCAGGTCTCCAGAAGCTTACATAATCCAGGGAGCAGATCGTTTTCATTGTCATCCTTTGAGTGTTCTGCAACAAAAGTCACAATAGATGGATCTCTATAGGGTGAATCCTCACTGTCTAGGCCCAACCATGAGCGACATTCATCGACTTCTCCAACAAGAAGTGAACAAAGGCCCCTCTCCAAAGCAAAGTCTATTTCACGGTTTTCTCTAACAGTGTAGACAGACACAGAGCTGCCGTAAGCTGTTACTTTTGTCTGCTGAAGTTGCTGAAAAAGGTTATCAGCATCTTGGATGAGATGAGGTTTTTTCCCAACAAAAGCTTGAGCAACAAGTGCAAGTGCCACTCCATAAACTTCAAAGCTTTCTGCAGGAATGTTACTTGGCGTTGCAACGAAAAGGTCCACCTTTTAAAAAGGAAGAGGAAAATGAAGAAGAGTGTAAAAAACAGTTACAAAGAAACTACAATATACAAAACATAGATAAGCCAACCTGCTCAGGAGCTGTCATTCGTAGGAAGGCCTCGTTCATGAAATCTTCTCGCGTGAACCCCCCAGAGATTGCAGCTGCTCCACCTCCTCCAACAGCCCACAAAATATTGCGCACAACTTGAAGACCCTCTGCTCTTTTCATTCGGTGTTCATCACCAAGAGGAAAAGCTAGAAGTTCAAGTGCGTAGCGCGGATTTATCTCTTCCAATGTCTCATCTATCTGGGCTTGCAGATCAGGGGCAAGATTACTTGCACCTTCTTCCTGGCAAATGAAGGGCAGAAAGTTCCTCATTATTTGCTCTTCACTATAAGCTTAGCATACCCCCCCAACCCCCCCCCCCCCCTAAAAAAAAACCAACCACCACACAAAAAAAAAAAAAAAGAGTGCATTAAAGAAGACAAGAGGGAAAGAAAAAGCATTCATGCGTACCCACGCAAATTACAAAACAAACAAGAGATGTAATCTGAAGTCCTTGCCTATGACTAATATCTCAGACTATTGAATGATGGATGACCAAGCAGAACATTCATTCTTAGGTAAATCAGAATGAAGAGTCAGAAATTAATACAGCAATATAAACCCTCCTCCACCACTAAAGTCGTTTGTGAGAGCATTTTGCAGCTGTAAAACTGGAGCTATAGAGCATAAACTATAGAAATGAGCCATTGCCATGTTCTTTCCCTTTTGTATAGAATTTCAGATATACACCACATTCACTTTAAGTGAGTCATATCATCAGAAGTTACTATACCTGCAATAGCTTAAGCGCTCTCTCAAGCAGTTCACAACCTTTAACAAAATCAGGAGGTGAAAGGGACATGGCATCCCGCGAAAGGTCAACATATGCGAGTGACATAGCTAAGACCACATCTTGCTTGAACGACTTAGGCAACCTCTCTTTCAGCAAGCTCTCCCCAATCTGAAGAACTACTTCAGTCTCACCAGCTTCTTGCAAAACACATAATGCTCCAGGAACCTGCAAAATCCGTAACATTTCTTTAAATTCTTTGCATCCCACTAAAACTTTTATAGGTTTTACGTTTTATAACCAACAAGGAAAACTTTTTATTACACTACCAGTTAGTTAAGCTTTAAGAGCTAACTACATCTCATTGCCTATACTAAGTTTGGATTGGTAATCTGGAAAAAAAAAAAGTAACAAGCTACAACCCGTTAAAATACACTGATCATGTACAAAATCATTTACTTTCAATATATATAACTTTAGCCAAAACTTTAGCAATTTACCTTTGCCTATAGTAAGTGCAGATCAGTAATTTGGAAAGTAATTGATCATGTTGCTCTCACTGTACCTATAACTTAAAAATGCAAACTTCTACGATTTTATCAGCAGCTACTTACAATCGGTACTTCGGAAAATAAGATAAGTAACATGCTACAATTGTTAGCTAAATTATACTGATAGAGTAAAACGTCTTAACACTGTCAAAATAAGATTGAGATTAAAACAACAAATTTAATAACAAAGCTAAAACATTCATTCAAGTAATTAAGAATGTGAATAGTAAAAAAAGAAGTATTGGAAGGTTAAAAGATACTTTATCCCAGGGGACAGGAGTAACAATAGTATCAAACTCATGCTGAGCAAGGCCTTGATTGTACTCTCTACGAGAAGTAGAGTCAGCTAGGGTTTCACAAGCAGCTTGAAGAATCTGTCGTCGGCCAATTAATGCTTCCTGAGTGTAGCCGTACTGCGGCGGCTTTGTAATTCTAGCATCGTAAGCTCTTCTGATACCGTCACCGAGGAAATGAGATTCAGCACCAAGCACTCTGTAAAAGTCTATCGGCATAGAAATGTGGCGGTCTGGAGGAGGAGAGAGCGGAGGAAGAGTAGTTGCGGTGGCGGTAGAGGAAGTTGAATTTTGGAAATCCGGTGAGTCGGAGGTAGAGGTGGTGGTGGAAGGAAGGAATTGAAAGTCGGCGAGAAGACGATCAGCCCATTTGCTGGCGGAGAAGTTAGTCGGGACACTACTTGCTCCACCGGTAACGCTACTAGCTCCGCCGGTAACAGCATTGAGTCGCGGTGACTTCTTACCGGCGGCGGGAAGTTGAAATGGTGGTGAAAGGCGGGGAGTGCAAATGCCGAAGCTTAGGTGTGTTAAAGCCTCCATTGTTAGTGGAGCTATACGACTTGCAAACTTCAAAGTGTGCTCATAATTGATTTGTTTCAGATATTTTTTCTCACTCGCAGGGCATATGGGCCGATTCTTTTAATCTGGGCTATGCATTTCTTATGGCAAAAATACTGTTTAAAATTTATTTACTTTTTAGCCAGTGCTTTAATAAATTTTTACCTTCCCAGACAAAAATATCCTTATGCTAGACATGGTGTCCTTAACTTCATGAGTGTTGTGTAAATATTAATGACACATTGTCCTTAACTTTATGAATGTTGTTTAAATATTAAGGACAATGTGTCATGTATTTGCACCTTCTGTTGTTAAACTTTAGGACATCATGTCCTTAACTTCATATGTGCAGTGTAAATATTAAGGACATGGTGTGCTTAACTTCATATGTACAGTGTAATTGTTAAGGACATAGTGTTCTTAACTTCATGTGTGTTTTGTAAATATTAAGAACATGGTTAGCTTCATGTCCAGAAGTTAAGGACATTTCAGAAATATTTGTCCTTAATATTAGATTCCTAGTTCAATATTTCAGGATGTTTAGAAAACCATGTCCTAATATTTACTTATGTCGCTTAATGTCCAGAAGTTAAGGACATTTCAGAAACGTTTGTCCTCAATATTAGATTCCTAAACGTTTACTTGTTTCGCTTAATATTCAGAAGTTAAGGACATTTCAGAAATTGAATTTGATTCTCGTTTAATCCCCACAAAATAAACTCCAATAAGGAATACAATATCAGTACAAACAAATCCCAATAGCTAATTTGATTCAATTTTCACGAAATCAACAAAGTCCAGGTGGTCGTCTTCTCCAAAATAGGCTTCGCAAATTTTCGAGATTCATGAGAGGGGTCTGAGCTTTTGATTTTGGGTATAAAGCGAGAGTATAATTTTGATAAAGGGTATAAAGCGAGGGTTTGGGAAGAAAAGAAATAGAAGAAAGGGTAAAAATGTCTTCTCATATTAATTTTAATAGAGTAGTGGCTATTTTTGCTCAATATTAAAATTGGTGGATAAAAAATAAATATCACCTTAAATAGTGGCTACCCCACGCCATTTTTACAAAAATAGCATGGGCTAGCCAGTTTTAGGACATGATAATTGAAAAAGAACCAATATTTGTAAAGTCATTAAAAAATAACCATTATTTTACTGAAACATGGAAAGTTCCACCATAATATACTGGATTATGGAGCTCCATCATATAAACTTCTAGCATATAATATTGGAACCCCAGCACATGGAAAGTCCCATCATCATATGCTGGATCATGGAGCTCTTGCGTATAACTTCCAGCATATTACGTTGGAACTCCAACACATTATAAAATTTTAGCACATTTGTTGGAATCTCATATGCAAAAAATTCGAACTTCAGCATATTATGCTAGAATATTTTCGAATTTTTTAGGATGTTTTTGTTCAAATTTTATTTTTACATAAAAAGTGACTAAATTTCAATTATTTTTGAAACTATGACTATTTTTCAACTACTATTTATAAATCTTGTTATTTCTGATTTCCCTACCCCCCCCCCCCCTTCTTACTGGGCTTGGGAACTGGATCTTATATGAGGAAAGTACACAAACAGCCAATTTTAAAGCTGTTATTTAGGAATTAACCAGTACTTATATTATTCTGAAAATAAAAACGAAAAATCTCAAATTTAGGAAAATTCATGATATTTAGGATACATTGACTGATTCCTAAATAATAGCCCTTTAGAGTGGCTATCTGATGTCATTTCTACGTCTTTATATTTTTATGACTGGTTAAGCTGTCTCATTTGAACGATTAGAAAGGGTGTGATTCTCCAATTCAACAACAATTCTGAATTTATCATGAATCTATCAGACACTATAGTATATTAATCCAAAATTACAAAAAGAAGAAAGAACTAGGGCTCCGCGTTCGGTATTTCGTTACGGTATTTAAGAATTTCGATTTGGTAATTCAGTATTCGATATATCAATTGTGCATACCAAATACAACACCAAAGTAGTTCGGTATGGTTCGATATTTCTTAGTTTGTTTTGGTACAGTTTTCGATACGATTCGGTATTTAAAGAATAAATAGTTTCTTTACAACTATGATGTTTTTAGCATCATATATATATCCCAATCACATTATCCATTGCTAGAAACTAAATGGTTAAAGTGTTGAATCTAGCTCAATTTAGTACCAAGTTATTCTAATAACTAGGGGTGTTCAAACCGAATCGAAAAACTGCACCAAACTAAAAAATCAAATCAAATCGACTAAATAACCCGACTAGGTTTGGTTTGACTTGGTTTGGTATTGAGTAAAAAAATCTTAACCAAACCGACATATAAATATATAATTTTTATATACATTTTTAAGACTTTATATTGAATTTCTTTAAAAAATGTAAAAATATTTGGGAGCCTCTCATGTTTTAACCTTGAAAGCGTACATTGACGGAAAATCATTGAAAGAAAATAACTATCATGTGTTGCTAA
This sequence comes from Nicotiana attenuata, assembly GCF_001879085.1. Taxonomy (NCBI): domain Eukaryota; kingdom Viridiplantae; phylum Streptophyta; class Magnoliopsida; order Solanales; family Solanaceae; genus Nicotiana; species Nicotiana attenuata. The sequence goes on along the minus strand of NW_017670729.1, from coordinate 420,461 downwards.
CAAAATTTTCTCATTGAGATATTTTAATAGATCATATGTTTGTCAATTTTTTCAATATTTACTAAACATATATTCACTTATCAAAACTTTATCTATAACTTTAACAAAGTAAGATTGGAATAATATTCATATAACAAAAAACCCCGAAAACCTGAAAAAATTGTTGCGGCCAAACGCACACGCAAGTATACGCGGTCGTCAAGTAATGAAACGATTAAAAAGTTGGATGTCGAACCCACGGGGACTTGTGATTAACTATTAACTAAATTAGACTATCCTAACTATCTAAACAAGGATTAGCCTAGAAGTATTTGATTCTAACTGATTAAAATAAAGAAAAACTAATATTAAACTTTGAACAGAGGAAGATCAGATTTTTATGTTATCAATGTAATAAAAATGATCTAGGGTTATGGGCTATCTAACAATCCTATTGTATTATTCAATTGAATTGACTAACTAATTCATCTAGCTTATTGGTAGATAGGGCTAATATTGCTCATAAGAATCTGTCGAGTTCTTACTCGCATATTCAAGCTAACCTAACGCCTATATGTCTATGGAGTTAGAACTAGCAAGAACGTATTTATAATTTCTGTACATCAACCAAGAAAGACAATTAGGTATATGTCTATCCTAATCGCGAATCCGTTCCCCGATGTCCAGGTTCAAGAACTTTCTCTACTCAATCCTAAATGCAATCTAGAATTCCCACTTTCAAGTTCAACTCTTGATTCTGTGACGACCCAAAGGGTCATCACCTGTATTCCTGCTCCCTTTGTACTTCTGAGGCCGCGAAAAACCTCATTTGGGGTTGCCTCGAGATTGTGTGCGCAGTCCGGGCGCGAAGCCGGAACGTTTAAATATGAATTTGTGAGAAAAAAAAATAATAAATTTGATGTTTAAATTGATTGAGTTTGACTTTGGTCAACGTTTTGGGCAAACGGACCCGGACTCGTGATTCGACAGTCCCGGAGGGTCCGTAGGAAATTTTGGGACTTGGGTGTGTGCCCGGAATCAGATTCCGAGGTCTCAAGTCCGAGAAATGAATTATTGTGTGAAATTGTTTTCTGAAAATAATTAAAGAATTTGAAAGTGTTATTTGTTTAGAAGACTGTGCTGTTGGGCTCGTATTTTGGTTCCGATGCCCCGCACAAGTCTTAAATACAATTTTGGTTAGATTTGGACGTCGTTTGACGTGTTTTGGACTAAAAACTCTAAACTTGATGTCTTATGAAAATTGGAAGGAAATCATGGGTCTTGAGGCCTAATTTGATGATTACGATGTTGTTTTGGCGATTGGATCGCACGGGTGAGTTTGTAGGATGTTATTGAGTTAGTGTGTATGCTTGGGTTGGAGCCCCGAGGGCTCAGGTGAGTTTTGAGTAGGTCATGGGAGGCCTTAGGCTTAAAGTATCAGATGTTGCAGTGTTGCAGGCCCCAGCGCGGCCGCGGTCATTTCCGCGCGGTCCGCGCTGGAAGCCACGCGGCCGTGGTGCAGTCCGCGCGGTCCGCGTGGCCAGATTCAGAGGGGTCCTCAGCCTTGGTTTGACCAGCGCGGCCGCGCACCAAGTTCGTGCGGTCCGCGCTGGGAGATTCAGAGAAGACCTCAGGTGCAAGACGCCAGCACGGCCGCGCACCAAAATCGTGCGGTCCGTGCTGGGTAGGTTCAGAGAGTTGTTTTCCCTCCCTTCCTCGGCGCGGCCGCGGGGCATTTTTGCGCGGTCCGTGCCAGTCCTTCAGCAAAGTATATAAATCAGAGATTTTCAGTCATTTTACACTTTTTCAAACCCTAAACACAAGAGCGATCGATTTATTCCAAATCTGATCCTCTCCTTCTAAACAATTGTAAGTGATTTTCTAACTTATTTTTCATTGCTTCTTAACATCTTTAACATAATTTCAACTTCAAAACAAAGATTTTAATGGGGAAATTGGGAATTTAGGGTAGAACCTAGGTTTTCTAAAATTGGGGGTTTTTGGACCTCAATTCGGGGTCCGATTCAAAATAACTTACATATTGAAGTTCTTGGGGAATGGGTAAACGGGTTTTGGTTCGAACACTCGGGTTTTGACCATGTGGCCCGGGGAATTTTTTGACCTTTAGGGGTAAATTAATGAAAAAGCTATAATTAGTCATTGGGTTTGATTTGTTTAGCACATATTGATATATGAAGTCCTTATTGCATAGATTTGGTCGAGTTGGAGCCGAATTCGAGAGGGAAAGCGGTTGTGGAGGATTGTATTGCCGCGGAAGTTGAGGTAAGTGTTTGGTTTAACCCTAGCTTGAGGAATAGGAGTCGAGTTCTTGTTTGCTAATTGCTTAATGATCGAGTCGATGTATAGGCGTGGTGACGAGTTCCTATACATTGGGAGTTTAGCATGACCGTGATGTCCTTATTATGAAGATTTTTGGAATATTTTATACCTTCCCTGCTTTATAGATGGCTTCTATGCGTTGTAGACACCTTGTGAAATATATTGTGATTGTGAACTTCGTGGAGCATTGGCTCGGTCTGAAATACAAATGGTGAGAGCATATGAAATGAGAAAGGCTAAAGAGCTTGACACGAGTGCTAATGAGAATTAGGATATGAAAAATGAAGAAGAAGAGAAATTAACGATTTACTCTTGCATGGTTGTATTGGTTGTTGTGTACCCTTGTGGGATTTCCTTCCAAATACATTGTTCACTCCCTTGCCCTTTATTTGTGACTGTTGCTTGGGTAAGGTTGAGAGGTATACATTCGGATCGGGTGCACGCCGCAACAGTTATAATTGTGGATCGGGTTGCACGCTGCAACAATGTTATATGTGGATCGGGTTGCACGCCGCAACAGTTATAATTGTGGATCGGGTTGCACGCCGCAACAATGTTAATATGTGGTCGGGTTGCACGCGCAACAGTTATAATTGTGGATTCGGGTTGCACGCCGCAAACATGTGATACATGTGTGATCGGGTTGCACGTCGCAACAGTTATTGATGCAAAATATGTTTGGTGTCGTAATTAGTTTCTTGTTCGTTTAAATTGTAAGTTGCACCTAAGATTGATTACTTCGGATTTACTGTTACTGTTGTTATCTCCCCACAAGCATGTTTCCCCCTCCCATATTCCTAGTTGTTTGGTAATCTTGTTTCCGTTTGTATATTTATAACTGCACAGGTTTATGTGGTGTCCAGTCTAGCCTCGTCACTACTTCGCCGGGGTTAGGCTAGACACACTTACCAGCACATGGGGTCAGTTGTGCTGATGCTAAACTCTGTGCAATTTTGCACAGGTCCAGGTTTTGAGCGCAGCAGCAGCATCAATAGCACGGGGGAGCACCTTCAGTCCAGAGAGAGACCGAGGTAGCTTGCAGGTGTCCGCAGGCCCGGCGTCTCCCTTCTATCTTACATTTTGGCTGTCTCATCTATTGTACCCGAGATAAACAGATTATGTTTCTTTCAGACTTTGTATGTAGACTCCTTAGATGTTCGTGAGTATGTGACTCCAGTCCCGGGGTAGGGATATATGTGTGGGACTTCTGTATTATTATCATCTATCTACATTTAAGTCTTTCGCTTATGATTTTAATTCCGTCCGCTTATTTAATACCGTTAATTGGAAAAGGAACAGGTTGTTTAATGAATTTGTTAATTAAGTTTGGCTTGCCTAGCTCCGTTAGTAGGCGCCATCACGACTCCCGATGTGGGAAATTCGGTCGTGACAGATTCGTAGATAGTATTCAATTGGTGATCAAGAAATCAATAATTAAGCACAGAATTGAATAAATAAACCAATATGATAATCAAAGAAATCAAAATCAATATTCGAAATAACAATAGTCATGAAAGAACCACAACCCTAGAACGTGAGTTTTTAGCTCCAACATAGACATGGTAGCCAAATACCAAATCATACAAAGAAACATTAAAAAAACTAAGTTTGGTGGAAGAAAATTATGAAAACTCGGCCTCCATGGTGTGTCTGTGCTCTCTCTCGTAAAAGTTCCTCTCCAAAATGTTTCCCCCCACCCTCAAATAGGTTTAGGCTGACTTTTATATGGGTTGGGACGTCTTGGGGTCGAAATAACCAAGTCTCGATCGAAATAGGACATGACTACGTTCTGAGCTCCAGAGGCAGCGTGGGGCGGCTGGCCCTGGCGTCAACTTTTCAGCATTCTAATTTTGAGTGCCATAAGTAGCGCCCATGCTGCCTGTGGCCTTCAAATTTGCACTTTTGCCTTTTCGCCCCGATTTTTGGTCAAATTCACGCATCTTGCGTCACCAAATTACATCCAAATGATTCCTACACTGAAATACACAAATTAGCACAAATTTATATTATAACAATCTCAAAATCTACGAGACATGGTATTGTGATGGCAATATATGTAAAAATATGTGTACTTTAAGCCAACATTCAAACACCCACACTTTAAACGTTGCTCGTCCTCGAGTCAAAACAACAAATAACATTCTATTTTGAGCCACTCTACACCAATGACCATGTTACGCAACAATTAACTCTAGAAAATGCAATCACTCACACTTCTTCACTTGTTCATTTTTCAAAGCTATCCAAACAAAACAACATAGCTCATACATCCTAACCTCAAAAAACACTATTGTCACAATGCACTAATAGGTTTGAATTACCCGACGTCGTGAAGAAAGTCTAATAACGTTACCTATCCCTCGTGAAAACCAGTTCCTCAAATAAGAGACAAGAGACAAGTTTCAATACCTACACATTCAATCCATGATCAAATATATTTTAAAGACTCAACATTCAAAGAAAATCGCTCACCCTCCCAAAAAGACAAATGCATGCATGTGACCATAGGCTTGCCCTAATGTAAATCAATTTAGGACTTTTTTTTTTTCATTGGTTGTAATGTGGGCTAAGGGCGGGTAAGATATATTTAGGAATAGTGGCTCACCCTCCTAAACACTAGCGCAAATTCCTCAATCTACTTCAAATTCACAAACAATAATCAGCCCAAGAAACGTTTCCCTTCTTGTTTAAGGCACTACTTTAGTTCATACCCACTAGCAAGCAGACAACACATTTACTCATCTCTATTTTTCCTTCTTTTTTTTTCTCCAATTTTTCTCTCTTTTTTTCCCAACTACTTTTTTTTTCAATTTTCCTAGTGGTGTTAATTATTTACAAAACAATGCACCTTACTTCTTTCATTGGTTCCACCCAAAAGGCACCTTCACATTAGTCCCTTTACTTCTTTTAGGTCATTCACAAAATTAAAGTGCTTTAAGAGGTAAAGAGACTCAGTAACAATGTCATTAAAAATAAGGGTAAAGTTCGTAATGTGCGGTACCAAATAAAAGTCAATATCTCAAGAATGGTTAACTAGGATAAATTTTATTTATAAGCAAATAAGCTCAAAAATATCAAAGAAAGCCAAAAATTATTTTTTCAAACGAGCATCACCTAATTTCGCTTCAACTCAACATACGGGCAAGCTTAACATACACATGACATGCGACTACACAAAAATCTCACCAACATGGCACATGATCACTAAGGGCGGTCCCCATTCCGACTATCAACAATTTAGTATTCACGGAGCCACGAGATATGATAAGCATTAAGCAAAGTGAACATAAGTCAAGAAATAGACATAGCATCACAAGACATGCTATCCACTAAGCAGCATCACAATAGTTTTTCAAATCATAAAGAAGATACTACATGCCAAGCATAAATAAGCTACTATCACACATCAAGGCGACTAGGTTCATCATTTTCCTCCTTTTATTCCCTAAATTCCTAATCTACTCATAAATAAAAAATTACTACCCCGATTCAAATACATTCTGAAAAAAACCGGCACAAGACAAAATCATGGGTTATTATACTTAAGAAAACTAAAGGCAATATTTTTTGTATTTTGTTTTTCATTTTTTTAGTTTAGACTTTAATCCCTCAAGAAAACTTCTAGGAGATCATCGTCGGAAAAAGTCCAAATTTTCTGTTTTTTTTTTTTCAAATATTATTTTATTTACATAAAACAATACTACAACTACCAGGATAGCACGGAAAATCATCCCAAACAATATGCTCACCCCACACTTAAAATTATGCAATGTCCGCTCAATGCACATTGTAAATAACAAGAGGGTAAAGAACCCATGTTAGGCCAAGGCCGAAGCATGTAGTAGCTCATGGAATATCACTTTCTCCAGGTATCGATCCTTTGTCGGTCACCCACACTTAATTCAACCACATGGCTCACTTTTGCACACTTCCTATGCTTTCTCACTATCCTCAAAAACCTAAAAATATACAGTAAGAAAAAAATAAAATATAAAGAAAGCAGTAGCTTGAGTGTCCTCCAACAAGTGCTATTATCTGGCATCGACATGAACCATTTTTGCCTCCACCGTCGACTTTGAATCGAGCCCCATTATTTGGCTTCAAGCTTTTGTTATCTCCCATGCATGTGAATGATAATTAATTGGGCCAAGTAACAATTCGCATTCTATCACTTCTTGCTTCGAATGGGTATGTAATTCTCTCTCTCTGCATGACAGAATTCAAGAATGTAATACCTCCTTCCTCATCCCTTGGCCTACAAAGGCTCGATGACTCGATTTCATGTATTCACTCCAAAACACATATTGAAAAATGTAGCGACAGAACAATATGTCGTAACTCTAGAATTTTTTGCTCTTTACATCCTCATATGTACACATGACCAGATTCTCTTCAAATTAACTTATCTGACCTCGGCAGCTCTAGGCTATTTTCTCAACACTGGCGATCATCAACAAAATATGCCCCGAAAATGATTGGTCTCCCACTTTAGTCTCAAATTTGGCATATAAGCTTCTTTTCAGCTTCACACAACTCAGAACTATTTTTTCGAGCTTAGAACGCATCAACCTTCTGCAATCAATTCTAGCCAAAGTCGTAGATATCTAGTTACAAAAATTTTTCAATCTCTTGTCCCAGTTTCATCTCTCCTCTATAAAGTGTCTTATCCCATCAGTAATTCCGTCATGTGAGCCTTCATATATTTTCTAACTTTTCGCTCTGTTCCAAGTAGCCATGTTTGGCTCCAAAGTCTCCACTTTTTCAAATTGTTCCTTTTTGGAACTCCCTCTTGTCATTCAATTCTTCCAATTAGCTCATTCAATTATTGTGATTGATTGCCCTCATTCTTTTCTGTCACGATCCCCAAACGCCCCGGCTGTGATGGCGGCCTATCGCCGTACCTAGATAGTTCGATTCGATATTTTCAGCATAAAACCCTTTTTCGTTAGTTCTATTTACTAATCAATATTATCAAAACTTCCTTTTATAACATTTCAAACAAGCGAAAATATGAAAAACTTTAAACATTGCCTCGACTCGAAGTCCCTATCATGAGTTAATAGTATTACCAATCTGTTACTGCCCAGTCAATCAAATGAGTCTTGAACGACAAATAACTAAGATGGAAGGAGAAAGCAAGGCTGGCGGACGCCGTGCAACTACTCGCTAACTCTCGGACGCTGAAAAGGAGAAAAGACAGCTCTCACTCGGAGCCCGCTGGCTCCTGAAATCTGCACACACGGTGCAGGAGCTAACGTGAGTAATCGCAACTCAGTAAGTACATCAAACTAAAGACTGAGTGCAGTGAGGCTTTAAAATCATATAAATCTATAACATAAAACCTTAGTGGAATAACAAGATCAAATCATAATTAAGTTCGTATATCTCGTTAAAAAAACTCCATTTCAATAAAGCCTGTTTAAAACATTTGTTCTAATGTTCAATAGAGGCTACAGGTATAAAAAGAGAGTGAAAACCATAATTTCATGAAACAAGTCCCCTCGGCAAAGATCACTCATATATTAGCCCTCGGGCAGCCTCTTCAGTCACTCGTTGACTCAATACTCGAATCAATCAGTACATCACTCAGCTATTCGCTCGATAGTACCGTATTAATACAGAGTCGGCGTGCAACCCGATCATAATAATAGTCACATGCGCTCACTGGGTGTGTGCAAGACTCCGGAGGGCTCCTACACAGCCCAAACGATATATTCGCTGCGGCGTGCAAGCCCGTATATATTAATATATATAGTAATTATATATATATTATAATATATATATATATAATATATATATATATTATATATATTATAATGCTGCGGCGCGCGCCCGATCCATGAAAGTAATCCTCACAATCCGGCCCTGGCGCCTACTCAGTCATCAACCTCACAAGCCACCGGGCATTCAATACAAAAAATTAGGAGATACACGCCGACACAAGCTTTCATATATTTAAAATCGAGTGATGAACAAAACTAAACAATAACAAGTATAAATCATACTGAAATCATGCTTTTATCAACAACAGGTGAGGATAGTAGTAAAATACCTCCCTCGGGGTTCCAAACACGTATGAGCACCAAGGCCCCTAAACTGGCATTCGGCCCAAAATTAAACAGAAATCATTTCTAAAACACATAATATCGTATAGAGTTTATCAAAATACGCAACTCTACAGTTGCCACGAGACGGACAAATCACAAATCCCTTCCTTGGTGTACTGCCCACACACCCGTCACACTAGCCATGGGTCATCTTCATTTATCGAAACATGTATGAAATTCTGGGTGTTTATACCCTCAGTCATAGATTTACAATCATTACTTACCTCAACACCAATTGAGAAACTACCCCGCAATGCCTGCCGCTCGACTCGTCTCATCACCCTGATCTATCCAAAATCAGTATCAATATTATTCATACATGCTAAAGGAACAAAGCCATGCGAAATTTCCAGATTAATAATAAAATCGTGTGAAACTGTTTAACGACCCGTCGCCGGTCGTTTTGAAATACGCACCAATCCCCCTATTAACTGCTTTCCCGTGTTTAATTTCTGTGCTACTTGTGGTCCGCGGGAAGAATTCTTTGATACAAAAGTTGTTTGGACATTAGTCCCTAAATGAGCAGCTTAAGCTTTGGAATTTGGACCGTAGTCGAGCAGTGTGAGACGGTACTCGGAATGGAATTCTATCGATTCCGTTACTCCGATTGGATTGATTCGGTTTAGGGCGTGTCAATTGTGTTTTGGAGCCGTAGGTATTAAGGCTTGAAATTGCCCGAAATTAATTTTTAAAATTTTCGGATCTAGGGTGAAATTTTTGATTCGGGTCGGAATCCGATTCGAAAGTTGAATAGTATCCGTAGTGTTGAAATGACTTTGTGACAATTGGTGTCAATCGGAACATGATTTGGTGATTCGGCATCGTGTATCGATTCTTGGATTTTCAATTCTTTTTAAGGCTTGGATTGGAGGGTGGATTCGTGGTTTTACGTTGTTTGAGTGATTTAGGTTTCGAACCTAATTTCGTAATGAATGTTTAGGATTGGTTGGCATATTTTGCTGAGTCCCGGCGCGCTCCGGGTGAGTTTTAGATGCTAACGAAAGTTAATTGGATTAGGAAAATTTTTAACTCTTTGACCGAACCTGTTGTATTGGCACCTGCGCGAGCTTGGGACCGCAGAAGCGGTTGGAACTCCGCAGGTGCGGACCAAGCTTAAGGTCAATGGGTCGCAGATTCGGTAAGGACCGCATAAGCAAAACCGTATCTGGCAAGTAAGGAGCGGCAGGTCGAGGCACTACCCGTTTAATAAATCCGTAGTGCGGAGATAATTGGCCCAAAGCGGGCCGTAGGTGCGGTTAACCCTCTGGAAATTGTGGTCAGAAATATGAAATATGAGGGTTTTGAGTTCATAACTTGAAAAAATCAAATTGGAGCTCGAGGAAGGCATTCTGTTGGGATTTTGAGAAAGTCGGTGGGTAATGATTCTAACTTTTTTTGATTGATTCCATTAATCAAGCTTAAATTCATCGTTGAAGTTTCGGATTTGGGGTGAAAATTGGAGGAAATGGAGACAAGTTTCTTAGCAAAATTTGGATTTTGATCGAGACTTGGTAATTCGAATTTGACGTGATTTTTGTCAGAGTTAGACTCGTAGATGTGAGGTGTTATAATCAGTACATTTTACCCAGATTTCTGGACACGTGGGCCCCAGGGAGGATTTTGGGGCGTTTTTATTTCTTTGCCCTTTGCTGCTTCAATTCCTATTAAGCTAAACTTGTTGGTTATAGTTTATTTTATTTATGAAATTTATTTGATTGATTTGGGCCACTCAAGTTGGATACTTCTGTGCAAGAGCGTGATTTCATTGAATTGAACTTAGCTCGAGCTAAGCTGGCTTGCCTAATCTGTGTGGGGAACTCCCTTAGGATTTTTATTGTTGTATATGATGCCGTTGTGTACTGTGACGAAGTTCTACACGTGCTGGTTGTTGAAAAAACCCCGGTAATTCATTAAAGTAAATATTTGTGTCCTTTATTAAATTAGAACTACTTGTATGAAGCACTATTTTTAGCTTAGAAAGCATGCTATAGATGACTAACTGTTGTACTGCTAAACTGCTTACTTGAATTCTGTTGAGATGTTAAGGGTAGAAATTCCTTTCTTGGTACGAACTTGAATAGATTGTAGTTTCCTTTCTTGAGACTGTTGTGTGTTTAACTTTGGACTACGGGAAAGTAATCCCGAAAGTCCCTTCATGCATCGTTTACTTTGGGTATACTGGATCGGTATCCAGGGAGATCCTACACCTTTAATATTTGGAGACGTACAGGACGATAGCCTGGGAGATCACCCTTACTGGATATTTACGTTTGACTCGGATTGAGATCTGGAGATCCCTACACATTTACGATTTGGATACGGATTGATTCCGGGGAGATCCTAATGTACATTTATGTTTGGACTACGGGATTTACCTGGGAGATCCCTTGTTGTTATCTCTTCGTATTGAGTTATTTTTCCCAGTGTATTTTCTTTATTTGACTGTTAGCATTGTTAATATAACTGTTGCGTTCTAGCTATTTTTACTATTATATAATATGTAACCAGTAGGCCCTGAACCTTCCTCGTCACTATGTTCGACCAGTTCAGGCTTAGCACTTACTGAGGTACCTCTGTGGTGTACCTCATCGCCTTTCTGCATATGTTTTTCGTCGTGCATCAGGTTCTTCTACCAGCCGTTCTATCATGTGAGCTGGCATATCAGAGACTTAGGTATATCTTCCAACGGTCCGCAGACCAGAGTCCCTCTCTATTCTCCCCTTCAGCTTTAGACTTCCGTGTATTACTATTGTTTAGACATTCTGGAGTTAGAACACTATGTAATTTTCCCTTCTTGTGATTTCATGAAATTCCGGCTTTGGGAGCTGGTTTTTCGTTTGCAGTTTGAGAAGATGGTATTGTATATGCAACGAGCGGCATGTTAAACCTTTTATTTTTTTATCTGTAATTGCAGTTTCATATTTTATTTCCCTTTTCACTTAATTATTAGGTACTAATCGTTAAGACGACTAGTCCATCAACGACAGTTCACACAGAAGAGAAGAACTTGGGTCAGACACTAGCCAAACCCGACCTCCCGGCGCCCACGCCTCGGAATCCGACAAAAATTACAAAACTAGAACCATTTTCATCACGAGTCCTATCCATCATCAAATTCATCAAATCCCATATCAAATGGCCATTCAAATCCCCAAAATAAACTCTCTCCATTTCCTTCCATTTTTTCCTCCCATTTTCACCCCAAATTCCAACAATTTAGATGACAAATCATAGACATCAATCATGGAATTCAACCAACAAATTAAGTGAAGCACACTTACCCAATAATCCTCTGAAAATCCTCTCTAAATCTCCCTCTCCTGAGCTCTCTACTGAATTTTTGCAATTATAACTCAAACCCTAATTTTTGAACCTTTTAAAATCTGCCCAGATAATTCTCATCGTGATCGCGGAAATAGCCTCGCATCGCGAAACACAATTTAATGCTAACCCCCTCGATTTAACTACGGATCGCCGTAACTCCAATGCGTTCCGCGAACTACACCAATAGACCTACGCGATCGCAACCAGCTTCACGCGTCCGCGTTAGAGCAATCGCCTCAACCTTTTCATCAGGCTCACGCTTACATTCTGACGCGAACGCGATCCTGGCCACGCGTTCGCGAAGCATGCCCCCATACACATATCGCTATCCGACCTAAACTCTGCGATCCGCATAGAACAAAACAACGCAATCCCCAATTAAGCCTACGCCGAATCGGCGACCTCTCTTCGCGATCGCGACAGGCACAAATTCAGCAACAAAACACTAGAAAATCTGCCAACTTTTTCAGTCCAAAATGACTGTTCAGCATGCCGAAACACATCTGAGGCCTCCGGGACCTCACCAAATATGCCAAACATCCCATAACATCATTAAACTTAGTCGAAACCTTCGAATCGGTCCAAACATCATCAACATACCAAATTACACCCAAATTCAAGCCTAAGGATTTCTAAACTTCGAAATTCGCCAACGATGAGCCGAAACCAACCAAACACGTCCGAGATGACCTTAAATTTTGCACACACGTCACAATGAACTCAACCTATTCCACTTTTGAATCCATTTCGCCCGTATCTAATTTTTTCACTGCGACCGCCGAAATCGCCAAATTTCCAATTTCGCCAATTCCAAGCTTAATTCTACCACGGACCTCCGAATTAGCAAACATTCCGAACACGCTCCTAGTCGCTAATCACCTAACAAAGCTATCAGAACCAATAAAACCTAATTTCGAGATCGTTTACGATCCATAAATTTCAAACTTCTGGTTTGACTTTTTCAACTAATAACCAACTTAAGAGACTAAGTGTCCTCATTCTCTCCAAAATCACTACCGAATCCGAGCCAACAACCCGAAGCAACAAGTAATAAGGTTGAGCACTTATAATAAAGCAGAATGGGGGAACGAGGCTAAAATCTCTCGGAACGACCGATCGGGTCCGTTACATTTTCATATCTTCTTTTGATTCATCCTGTTGCTGCTGCTACTTACCTTAGAATATCCCTAATAATATGCATCACTTTCCAATATCCTGCACTTCATTTCCCCTATCAAAACTCACAACATTGTTAGAAGATCATAATGAAGGGCCTCCCAGAGAAAGGATGAAAAGAATTAGGACACCATCCCAATGGCTATCTTGACCACGCACATATACAATTATTCCACTCAAAAGGATTTGAGATTGTGCGCACTAACTCACTCCTGGGAACATTCTGGAAATTTTTCCAACCCAGCGCGGGGTCCTCACAATTGGACAAGGATATCCAAAATAAGAATAACCATTGTTGATACCATTTTCCCTCATATTTTTTAATATATAATATACATAATATATATATATATTTATATATATATATATATATAATAAATATATATATATATATATAATATTATATCAAAATAGTTCATATGCATCATCATTTGATTTAAAGCACACACAAGTTATTTTCCATAATTTTAAAGGTTTTAACCAATTTTTTCTGTATTTTATTGTATACAATTATCCATTAATTACCCTCTAAATTATTTTTTATGATGATTTAATCATCCTAAAACTTATCAATTTATACCAATTTAAGGTTTTAAATATTTTCAGTGCATTCTATAATTAGATTGCATTTTTAAGGCTTAATTTGCACATTTTGCATAATAAGCCATATCATACATAATTATATTATCTATGCCAAGAAATGATTTTTTTATATTTTTTTTTATAATGTTTAAGTAATTATTTTCATACTTTTTAGTGTACAAAATGATATTTTGTTTATTTTTATTAATCACTTTTATAAATTATTTATTTATTAAATACTGTGGTATTTAAAATCCTGGCCCAAATTCACCTTAAATTTCGGACTAAAACTCACCCAGTCCCAGCCCCATACCTCTGAGCCCACACCAATAACCCCCCAACCCAACCAACTAAACCAACCGACTTCTAGAAACCCCCAAGCTAATGTGGCTGTTGATCTCTGAAGATCAACGACCCATTTACCCCATCCTTTTAATTACCAAACAATAACCTAACTCTAACCATTCTTCACACCGGAAAGCACTTCGAATTCTCTCAACCTCCCCTCTCTTTCTGCCCAAACCTTAGCCGTCTTCCCCCAAATTTCTCCTAATCCCAACCGGACATGGTTATAAGGTTACTTCTTGCCATAATTAGACTCAGCTCTCCGGGTACTGGATCCTTCTCTAAGTAACCACTTCCTAAACATGGCAAGCGGATCTCGTCAGAATCAACCAAAAGGTGGTTTTCAGTTTCTTGACCCTTTCCACATTTCCGTCTATGTTCATTCTTACTCTTATTATGGGTATGGATCTTTGTGTATCTCTGTTGATTCTTACTTACCTAAAAATTTAGGGGTTTTCAGATCTTTTTTTCGATCGAACCAAATCTTGTTCAAAATTCTTTGATTTTGAGCGATATTTTTGTCTATATTCATCTTATTTATGCAAGCGCTTGATTTTTTATTTTTTTGAATCTGCCGATTTGTGTCTTTACCTAAAATTAGTTTTTGAAATTTTCCCTCTTTTCTTACTGATTTTGATTGCTTTCCTTTCTAGTATTTGACTGATGATTTTTCAATGTTTATATGTTCGATTTTCTACACTATATACCTCCCCATTCCCTTTGAAACAGACACGAATCATTAAGAAAAATCACTAAAAAATTAAAGTTGTGTGTTGTTTGCCTCTTTAATACTCTTATTTCTGCACTTTGGTTCCTGGTCGCTTGAAAACCAGGGCAGAAATTCTGGGTTCTTGTTCTTTTATTGATATTCATACACCGTGGACTTTCCGTTTTCTCTTATTTTTCGCTTAACTGGTCGAGTTACCAAACCTTTGGTCATTTCATTTCTATTTACATGTCATTAGGCATAATGGTTTTTTTACTTCAGAAGATTGTTGTTCAATATGTTTTCTGTGTTGGTTCTCGTATGCAATTCTGACTGTCTTACTTCAATTTTAGGGCCTTTCTAAATCTAAAAATACCATTACGCTTGTAGTTTGAGACCAATGGTTTAGACCTGATTTGAATTGGTTTCTTTTAAGTTCTACCTAGCCTATATGTGTTACTGATTGTTTAGGACCCTTGCATCTTAGCCACTTCCTCTACTGTTTAAAATTTGCTACTTGAACATGCCTCTATATCCCATTTTTTAATGGATTCGTTGACTAACGTAAGAGTGTATTCATTAAGTATTAAGCACAAGTCTATTTCTGAATTTGTTGTGATGATTATGTATAGCCTGTTTTGATCATGTTCTCAACCATGTCTTGACTTCCCCAGTAGTTTTCTCTAATTTGTTCTCAATCCGTGTTAGTTCCTGTTGGCCAATTGATATGATGTCCCTTCTTGTGACACTAGCATTTTACACTTAAGGCATAAATCTGAACTTCTTTTTTTTATTATAAGGCTGTGCACATACTAATCTTGCAAAGCTAATCTTATTAACATATGCATTATGTGTCCGAACTTGTTTTTTTCTAAAACTTTGTTCTTAAATCTAAGCATATTCTATTTGCTAGTTTTATTGTTGCTCAAGTTGAATCTATTTGTTATCCCTTGTGTTTGTCCTTAACTCAGTCTATTCCTTTAACTGTTTGGTCTCTTTGAATTCTTATTCTTATCCGCTGAAAGCCAAGGCTACTTAGGTTCTATCCTTTGACCTTCTAGTGTGAGCACTGCTCAGGGTTTTCAATTGAGACCCTTTGTTGCAGCTCTAACACACTAGGACTTGGTCCCTAGTAATTCTTTGAATTATTTCTGTCAACCTCCTAGTGTGAGACTTCTTGGGTTCTTGAAGCTTGGGAAATCTGACAATTAGGGGTCCTTGATTCTATATGTTCAACCTATTTTTCCTACCTACTAGGTGAAACAAATTGGTTTCTGGTTGCCTCATGCCAATGAGATATAATTTCTGGGTTGTTGTGAACCATGGGAAGAAAATCCTGGCCCGACTGGGGTTACATCTTGGCCTGCTGTAGGTCCCTATAAGTTATTTTCCTCTGTAATTTTTCCATTCATTTTGGGTTATATATGTTTGTAATACATTGCGGGGATTAGTAAAATTAGAAGTGGGGGGTCTATCTTAATATTTGCATGAAATGGGTAGAACCTGTCTTATATTTCAGCCCATTGAATACGAGGATGGATGCTTGCAAATGAAACAAGTAGATGCTTAGTCTTGTGTAGATCGCAGGCAGGCTTAGCTCGAGAAAAGAGATATGCAAGGTTTGGAATAGAGCACATTTGTGGTTATGCCAGGAGAGACAATGCTTAGTCTCGTGCTGGGAAGACAGAGCTAGCCTTATGCAGTTGAGGAGGCAGGGCTTAGCTATGCAAGATCTGAGACAATGCTTAGTCTCATGCAAAGAGAAGGCAATGCTTAGCTTGCAGTTAAGGGAGGCTGGGCTTAGGCCTCATGCAAGATTTGAACAATGCCTTAGTCTGCAAGGAGAAGGCAGAGCTTAGCCTTATGCAGTTGAGTAGGCATGGCTTAGCCTCATACAAGGTGGAGGACAGTGCTTAGTCCCTCCATGCAAGGAGAAGGCAATGTTAGCCTTATGTAGTTGGGAGACAGGGCTTAGCTTCTTGCAAGATTTGAGACAATGCTTAGTCTCATGCAAGGAGAAGGCAGAGCTTAGTCTTATGCAGTTGAAGGAGCAGGGGCTTAGCTTATGAAGATTTGAGACAATGCTTAGTTCTCATGCAAGAGAAGGAGAGCTAGCCTTATGCCAGTTGAGGAGGCAGAGCTTAGCCTCATGCAAGAATTTGGACAATGCTTAGGTCTCATGCAAGTGAGAAGGCAAAGCTTAGCCTTATGCGTTCGAGGAGGCAGGGCTTAGCCTATCAAGGTGGGACAGTGCTTAGTCCATGTAAGGAGAAGGCAATGCTTACCTAGCAGTTGAGGAGGCAAGGGTTAGCCTCTATGCAAGGTGGAGACAGTGCTCAGTCCCTCAAATGCAAGGATAGGCAAATGCTTAGCCTTAATGTAGTTGAAGGAGGCAGAGCTTAGCCTCATGCAGGTGGAGACAATGCTTTAGTCTCATGAAATGAATAAATAAATTAGTGATAGCGGAGTCTTTTTTAGCTGGAGATTGGGTTCGGTTCCTGTTGTAAGACGGTGATTCTAAGGTGCGCACGTACTGGTGACTTTATATTTCTGTTCCTTACATTCAAATAAAAAATTGTGAGTTTTTGTGGGGGATGTTGGTTCGTGCCTTTGTCTGCTTGCTCTGCTGCTACTGCATTGAAATCCTGCTCAGAGTTCACCATTGTTAACATCTGACAAAAATAAAGTTTTCGAGAAATTGCATGATAGTTGTTCATAACATAGTAATTTATGGTAATTTAAAATGATTAGATGAACCAGTAACTGTGACACTATCAGAGGACATTTCTTGCTATAGAATATTAGCGGACCCCTCAAAAATTCTGCGCCAGTTATCTAGGCGAATTCTGGCTTATTCCATATGGTACCGTTTGCGCACCTTGCTTCGGAATTTTGAGGGTCGTCCTCAAATGTTCTACCCCATTTTCTGATTATTTGGGAAAATGAAAATTTTATTGTATTGTGACGCAACCCACAGGGCTGCCTACGTATCTTCGGGAATAGGTCAAGCTCAAATATAATATATAATAAAGAATGAAATAGTTAAAACATAATATCTTTTGACTGGCATCTGAGTTGATAGGCTTTGCAAGTTTTCCACCTATCTCTGGCAAGTATAAGTGCTCCTCATGTTAGTATCCTGTGACCATGTAGGGTCTTTTCCAGTTGGTGAGAATTTTTCTTTCGCAGCTTTCATCCTGATTGGAAAGATCCGTTTCGCACCAGTGCCCGGTTGAACTGTCTAGGTTTGACCCTTTGTTGAAGCTCTAGACATCTGTTCTGATAAAGTTTGACCATCACACACTTGCGTCATTCTTTTCCCATGTAGAGAGCTAATTGTCGTAGTGGTTTCTTATCCATTCTGCATCATGAGTTCAGCTTCTTGTATGATTTTAAGGAAGGAATTTTAACCCTCGGCGGGAATGACAGCTTCAGTACCGTACAGACCAGCAAATTTAAGAGTTGCCCGGTTGATGTGCGGACTGTTGTAGCAGGTATCAACAATAAAGCAAATGGTTAACTCTCGTGATTGCTTGTATTCTCTCCCATCTTCCTCAGTTTTCTTAATGTTCTTGTTGGCAAGCTCCAGCTCAATTCATCTGGGGTCGGTATGCTGTGGCAGTTTTTGTGCTTGATTTTTGAAGCCTCACACATAGCTTTCCAATTAGGTCATTGTTGAGATGGCGGCATTATCAAGTGATGAATGGATACTGGAACCTCGAATCAGCAAACAATACGATCCTTGACAAAATCTGCGACGACTTTCTTGGTTACAACTTTTGTAAGATATACAACTTCACCCTTTTGTGAACTAGATCCTATAGCCACTAGAATGAACCTTGCTCGTTTGAAGCGAACGTGCTCGATTGGTCCAATGAATCCATTCCCCAGGCGGCAAAAGGCCAAGGTGGCCTT